>NW_020955184.1:2762841-2770183 GCF_900497805.2 Vombatus ursinus
GATAGATAGATAGATAGATAGATAGATAGATAGATAGATAGATAGATGGCAGAGGGTGAGTTGAAAATGGAGGGATGATATCTGGAGAATAAAATTAAGGGGTGAGAGAGGATTATACTGGGAGAAGGAGAAAGGGAGAGGTAGAATGGGGTCAGTTATCTCACATAAAACAGACAAGAAAGGTCTTTTACAGTGGAGGGGAAATGGGGGAAGCTGAGAAGAAATGAGTGAATCTTATTCTCATTGAATTTGGCTTAAGGAGAGAATAACATATACACTCAATTAGGCATGGAAATCTATCTTAACCTACAGGAAAATAGCAGGGGGGAGAGTACAAGAGAGCAAGAGGATGATAGAGGAGAGGACAGATTGGGGGAGGGGATAATCAGAAGCAAACACTTCTAAGGAGGGACAGGGACAAAAGAGAGAATAGAATAAATGGGGGGTGGCATAGGATTAAGGGAAATATACTTAGTTTTTTCACAACATGACTACTATGGAAGTGTTTTGCATGACTACACATGTATAACCTGTATTGAGTTGCTTGCCTTTTTATGAGGGTGGGTGGGGAGAGAGGAAGGGAGAAAATTTGGAACCCAAAGTTTTAAAAACAAAAGTTTAAAAAAATTGTTTTCACATGCAACTGGGAAATAAGATATACAGGAAATGGGGTATAGAAATCTATCCTGCCCTAAAGGAGATCAGAATAGGAGAAGGGGTGGGGGAGGGATGAGATGGGGAGAAAAATTGGAACTCAAAATCTTGTGGAAGTGAATGTTGAAAACTAAAAATAAATGAATTCATTTTTAAAAAATTTAAAAAAAATAAATTTTATTTGAGCAATTGAAAAACAAGAATAAAAAAATGAAAGTAGCCAAAAGAGAATGTGGTTAGTGAAAAATAATCTTTACACTTGGGAACTGCTGCATGTTATATAAATTTACTAATGATAATCATAGAGAAAGGGGTAGTATACTTGGGGATTCTGAAAAGGGAAAGGAAAAATTTGTCATTGTGTATCTAGCATTGTCCAAGGTTTATATCTGGAAATATCAAAATCCAATTACCAGAAAAGTACTCTGAAGGGAATCAAAGATAGTTAATCATGGTCCACTGTAACCTAAATAAAATATCACTCTAGAAAAAAAAAAGAAAATTAGAATTGGGTAAGAGGAAGACAGCAAAGTTATAAAAGACCAAGAAATAACAAAACAAAATAAAGAATGGAAAAATAAAAGAGAATGTGAAACATCTCATAAGAAAAGCAACTGATCTGGAGAACAGATCAAGAAGAGAAAACATAAGAATAATCAGACTACCTGAAAGCTATGATCAAAAAAGAACCTTGATACATAATACAAGAAATAATTTTAAAAAATTGTCCTGAAGCATTAGAACAAGAGAGGAAAGTAGAAATAGAAAAAAATTCACCAATCATCTGATAGAGATCCTATGAGGAAAACTCACAGGAATATCATAGTCAAATTCCAAAAACCCCCAGCTCAAGGATAAAATATTATGAGCAACAGGAAAAAAAAAGTCAGATATGGCAGAGCCCCAATTAGAATCAAACAAGACCTAGCAGTGGCAAAACTAAAAGACTACAGGTCTTGGAACACTATATATCAAACAGCAAAAGAACTGGGGTTGCAGCTGAAAATATCAAACACAACAAAGTTAAACATAATCCTGAATGAAAAAAAAATAAGATATTCAGTGAATTGCCAGACTTTCAGGATTTTGTTGCAAAAAAACCTGAACTTAATAGAAAATTTGACATATAAGATCCAAGATAAATATAAGGTACACATCAAAGACTAATTATAAGGAACTCAATAAGGACAGATTATTTACTTTTTATATGAGGAGATGTAAAACATATGTCTAAGGTTGTTGTTAGTAATTGAGTAGTTTGAAAGAAAGATTGGGGATAGACCTGACTGTGATGTGATCCTAAAAAGTAAAAGCACTTAGGAAAAGGTAAAAAGAATAATTATCTTATACAAATGAGGTGCAAGAGGAAGAACTGATAGAAGGATTAGATGGGGGAGGAGGGCTGGTAGTTCTGGAACCCTACTGTCACCAGGAATGAGTTAAAGAGTGAACAATACATACACATACATATACATATACAGACATATATGCGTATGTGTATGTATATATAAAAGTCTTCTAAATTCAGAAAGAAATAAAAGTCTAGGGGGGAGAGGATAAGGAAGGGATTTTTAGAGGGAATCCTGCTCACATCAGATCTGGGTTAAAGAGAAAACAATATGCACATTTAGAAGGGAATAAAAGTCCTCTAAATTTATAAAGAAATAAAAGGGTGAGGGAAAAGGATAAGGAGGGGCATATAAGGATTTCTAAATTAATGGGAATGGGATAAAGAGGGAATAACATATATATTTGGAAGGCTGTACAATTATTCTATATTCAGATAGAAATAAGAGAATAAGGGGAAAGAGTGGAGGGTAAAGGACAAATGAGGGATCTTTGGAGGGGGTGGGTTAAGTAGCAGGAGGTTAAGGTAGCAGGCAGAAGTAAAGTAGAGGAGTCAGGAGGGATAAGAAATAAGAGATTCACACAAACAAAAAACAAAGATTAGAAGTAGACTTTATTAGGGGAAAAAACATGGGTAGTGGCAATGATCTCAGACCAAGTTAAAGCTAAAATAGATTTAATCAAAAGAGAAAAACAGGGCAACCATACTAATCAATATTGTTTTAGACTATTTAAAATAACTAGACAGCATAAGATTGGAATATTGCTGTGGTGTAGAAAATGATGAGTTGGTGGATGTAGAAAAATATGGAAAGACATTGACTTATGACAGAGGACAAACAAGTATAGTACAGACTTACATAGATGCATATGAATGTATATGTCTATATATAAATATGATTATATATAGTAAGAAATGTATGTGTATATAAGTGTATGTATGTTTATATGTATGTGTATGTATATGCATAAATACACACATGTGTATCTATGTATATGTCTATACATACACACACATGTGTATATGTATGTATATGTGTGTGTGTGTGTGTGTGTATACACACACACACACACCCTTAATTATAGTTTCCTTGGTAGGGGGAGGAAGGGGAAAAAAAGAACAAAGTAAAAAGTGCACAGCAGAGAACAAGAGAAAACTCACAAGGAAACAAAGAAAAGATGGCTAGCTCTGAACACAATGTGTAGTATTTGCTACACAGGTTTTCTTGAAATGGAAATTTATTGTTGTATATTTTGAATCCTCTTTTATGTTCTGCTGTGCACAAGGTAATGCTTTTTTACCCCCTTTTCTTATTTTGTATTTGAGTTTTAGTATTTAAGTTCATAATATTTTTCTTTTTCTTTTCTTATGTATTTGTTTATTATGTAAGTTTAAAATAAATTTATTAAAAAATAAGAAATGGTCAAGTGGAAAAAAATTCCACTGAAGAAAACAACTTTTTTTTTGAGGGTCATAAGTTGGCATTTATTATTTAAGTTGAAGAAAAGGTTATGAAGGGGGTGGGGGGGAGCTCTAGGGGAGACAGAAGAAGGGAGGAGACAGGAAGATGAGAACCTGTGTCTTCTCTAGATGGGGTTGATCCTGATTTCTGAGCCTTGGTCCAGGGCACACAATGAAGCACATGATAAGATGAGGTTCCAGGGGCTGCAGGTTTAGGAAACATCAAGGGGTGGCCAAAGTTACACATCCAACCAGAGATGAGGGCTGGGATTTTCCTTGGATCAGCAGCACCACTTCTTTTTAGGAATTGAGGCAGAGGGAGAAGTTCCATCCTACTTATTTTAACTCTTATGAAACATTCTTGTATTTAAAGTCTTTGTGCTAAAGAGTTCCTTCATCACCTTCTTGTACTTTGCTTCTAGTTTCTTTGAATAAGCATCCAACTTACAAGCTGTCTGCCCAAGAGCTGCTATTTGCTCCTCAATTAAAGTGATCCGATCCAGATAAGACTGCATATTTCTGGTTTAAGTCCTTTAGGTTTCTATTTATGTTTACTGCAATATCTTTCATTTCTAGATACTTCAAGCTAGTCAGTTCATTCATATTTACCAGAAGTTTATAGTCGTCACTAGTGGCTGTCAGCTTGCCTGTTAGGTATGTGGCCATTTTGGAGAACATGTCCTGGCACAGACCCATGATGTCTGCCTCAGTGGGCTCCATGGCCTCCTTGGCCATCTCCACCATGGCATTGTTGAGGCCAGGAAAGGGAAGAAGGAGAAAGAATGGAGGGAATGATGGGATGGGGGAAGGGGAAAGGGAAGGGAGGGGAAGAGGAAAGAGGAGAAAAAGGGAAGGGTGAAGACTCAGAGAAGGAGGTAAGGGGAAGGAACCAAGAAAACAACTTCTTAAAAAATAGAATTGGCCAAATGGAAAAGGAGGTACAAAAGCTAACTGAAGAAAATAATTCCTTAAAATACAGAATTGGGCAAGTGGAATCAATGACTCTATGAGACCTTAAGAATCAGTCAAACTAAATCAAAAGAATGAAAAAAGAGAAGAAAATGTCAAAATCTCACTGGAAAAACAACTGACCTGGAAAATGGATCCAGGAGAGATATTTTAAGAATCACTAGACTACATGAAAGCCCTGATCAGAAAAAGAACCTGGACAGCATCTTTCAATAAATTATCAAGGAAAACTTACTTGATATCCTAGAACCAGAGGGCAAAATGTCATTGAAAGAATCCACCAATCACCTCCTGAAAAAGATCCCAAAATGAAAACTCCAAGGAATATTGTAGCCAAATTCCAGAATAATCAGGTCAAGTAGAAACTACTTCAAGCAGCTAGAAAGAAACAATTCAAATATCAAGGGGCCACAGTCAGGATTACACAGAATTTAGGAGCTTCTATATTAAAGGATTGGTGGGCTTGTGGTATGGTATTCTGGAAGGCAAATGAGCTTGGATTACAACCAAGAATCAACTATCCAGCAAAATAGGTGACATTTAATCAATCCTGATGAAAAGACCAGAGCTGAACAGGAAATATGATCTTCAAATACAAGACTCAAGAGAAGCATAAAAAGATAAACAGGAAAGAAAACAACAGCAACATGATATTCAATAAGGCTAAACTGTTTACATCCCTACATGGGAAAATGATATTTGTAATTGTTGAGGACTGTATCTATTTTAGGGTAGTTAGATAGAAAGTGTATGTATAAGTTAACTTTGATGTGATGATATAAAAAATTAAGGGGTAAAAAAAGGATTATAGTGGGAGAAGAGGAAAGGGGGAGGCAGAATAAGGTAAATTATATCACATGAAGAGGTGCAAAAGACCTATTACAATAGAAGGAAAGAAGGTGGGAGTGAGCATTGTTTGAACCTAACTCTCATTAGATTTGGCTCAAAGAAGGAATAACACACAAATTCATTTGGGTATAGAAATTTATCTTACCTTATAGGGATGTGGGAGGGGAAAGAAAAAGGAGAGGGTGAATAGAAGAGAGGGAAGAAGTAGGGCAGAAGTAGGAAGGGAAAAGGGAAAGAGAAGGAAGGGTTCTGACAGAAGGGAGAGCAGACTAAGGGATGCAGTGGTCAGAAGCAAACACTGGTGAGGAGGAAAAGGGTAAAACAAGAGAGAAAAGTATAAGTGAGGGTGTGTGAAATAAGATAGAAATGCACAGTTAGTAATCACAATTGTGAATATGAATGAGATGAACACACAAAAACAGAAATGAATTGCAGAGTGGATTAAAAAAACAGAACCATACAATATGTTGCTTACAAGAAATCCATTTGAAGCAGAGAGATACACAGAGATTAAAGGTAAAAAGCTGAGTGAGAAGATTATATTATGTTTTGGCTGAAGTGAAAAAAAATCAGGCATAGCAATCCTGATCTCAGAAAAGCAAAAGAAAAAAATAAATCTGATTAAAAGAGAAAAGGAAGGAAAGTACATCTGGCTTAAAGGTACCATAGACAATAAAGCAACATCAATACTAAACATATATGCACCAAGTGGTGTAGCATCCAGATTCTTAGAGGAGAAGTTAAGGGAGTTACAGGATCAAATAGACAGCAAAACTACACTAGAGGGAACCTCAACCTCCCCCAGTCAGAACTAGATAAATCTAACCACAATACAATTTTAGAAAATTTAGAAATGGTAGACATCTGGAGAAAATTGAATTGGGATAGAAAATAATTTACCATTTTTCTCAGGGTACCTGGCACCTACACAAAAATTGACCATCTATTAGGGCATAAAAACCTCATGATACAATGCAGAAAGGCAGAAATATTAAATTTGTCCTTTTCCAATCATGATGCAATAAAAATTATATGTAATGTAATGGAAATTACATGGAAATGGAGAAATGGAAATGCCAAGGAAAAATAGACTAAACATTAATTGGAAACTAAATAATCTAATCCTAAAGAATGAGTGTGTCAAGTAACAAAACATAGTAACAATCAATAATTCCTTTTTTTGTTTTCTTTTTATAATTAATTAATTTATTTTTATTTCCACAGGATTTTGAGTTCCAATTTTTCTCCTCATCTTGTCCCTCCCCCTACCCCAAGATGGCATGCATTCTGAATACCTCTTCTCCTAATCTGCCCTCCTTTCTATGTCTTCTCCCCTTCTCTTATCCCCCTCCCCTTCAATTTTCCCGTAGTGTGGAATAGATTTCTATACCCCATTTCCTGTATATCTTATTTCCCAGTTGCATGTGAAAACAATTTTTTTAAACTTTTGTTTTTAAAACTTTGGGTTCCAAATTTTCTCCCTTCCTCTCTCCCCACCCACCCTCATAAAAAGGCAAGCAACTCAATACAGGTTATACATGTGTAGTCATGCAAAACACTTCCATAGTAGTCATGTTGTGAAAAAACTAAGTATATTTCCCTTAATCCTATGCCACCCCCCATTTATTCTATTCTCTCTTTTGTCCCTGTCCCTCCTTAGAAGTGTTTGCTTCTGATTATCCCCTCCCCCAATCTGTCCTCTCCTCTATCATCCTCTTGCTCTCTTGTACTCTCCCCCCTGCTATTTTCCTGTAGGTTAAGATAGATTTCCATGCCTAATTGAGTGTATATGTTATTCTCTCCTTAAGCCAAATTCAATGAGAATAAGATTCACTCATTTCTTCTCAGCTTCCCCCATTTCCCCTCCACTGTAAAAGACCTTTCTTGTCTGTTTTATGTGAGATAACTGACCCCATTCTACCTCTCCCTTTCTCCTTCTCCCAGTATAATCCTCTCTCACCCCTTAATTTTATTCTCCAGATATCATCCCTCCATTTTCAACTCACCCTCTGCCATCTATCTATCTATCTATCTATCTATCTATCTATCTATCTATCTATC
>NW_020955184.1:2770193-2807695 GCF_900497805.2 Vombatus ursinus
TCTATCTATCTATCTATCTATCTATCTATCTATCTATCTATCTATCTGTCTGTCTGTCTATACATACATGCATAAATTTTTTTCTCTCCAACTACTCTAACACTGACAAAGGTCTCATGAGTTACAAATATCATCTTTCCATGTAGGAATATAAACAGTTCAACTTTAATAAATCTCTTATGATTTCTCTTTCCTGTTTACCTCTTTATGTTTCTCTTGAGTCTTGTATCTGAAATTCAAATTTTCTATTCAGCTCTGGTCTTTTCATCAAGAATGCTTGAAAGTCCTCTCTTTCACTGAATGTCCATTTTCCCCCTGAAGGATTATACTCAATTTTGCTGGGTAGGTGATTCTTGGTTGTAATCCTATCTCCTTTGCCCTCTGGAATATTCTATTTCAAGCCTTGCAGTCCCTTAATGTAGAAGCTACTAAATCTTGTGTTATCCTGATTGTGTTTCCACAATACTTAAATTGTTTCTTTCTGGCTGCTTGCAATATTTTCTCCTTGACATGGGAACTATGGAATTTGGCTGCAATATTCTTAGGAGTTTTCCTTTGGGGATCTCTTTCAGGAGCTGATTGGTGGATTCTTTCCATTTCTATTTTTCCCTCTGGTTCTAAAATATCATGGCAGTTTTCCTTGATAATTTCTTGAAAGATGATGTCTAGGCTTTTTTTTTTTTGATCATGGCTTTCAAATAGTTCAATAATTTTAAAATTATCTCTCCTGTATCTATTTTCCATATCAGTTGTTTTTCCAATGAGATATTTCACATTGTTTTTGATTTTTTCATTCTTTTGGATTTGTTTTACAGTGTCTTGATTTCTCATAAAGTCACTAGCTTCCAATTGTTCTATTCTAATTTTTAGGGAAGTATTTTCTTCAGTAAACTTTTGGACTTCCTTTTCCATTTGGCCCATTTTGCTTTTTAATACATTCTTCTCCTCATTGGCTTTTTGGACCTCTTTTGCCATTTGGGTTAGCCTATTTTTTAAGGTGTTATTTTCATCAGTATTTTTGGGGATCTCTTTTAGCAAGCTGCTGACTTGTTTTTCATTATTTTCTTGCATACTCTCAGTTTTTCCTCCACTTCTCTTACTTGCTTCTCAAAATCCTTTTTGAGCTCTTCCATCATCTGGGACAAATTCGTGTTTTTCTTGGAGGCTTTGGATGTAGGACTTTGACTTTGTTGTCTTCTTCTGGTTGTATGTTTTGATCTTCTTTGTCACCAAATAAGATTCTATGGTCTGACTCTTTTTTTCACTGCTTGCTCATGATCCCAGTCAATTATTTGACTTTCCAGCTCTTTGTTAAGGTAGGGGTCTGCTTCCAGTGTAGAGAATGTACTGTCCCAAGCTTTGGGGGTTTTATGGAGCTGTTTTCAGAGATACTTCTAAGGATCTGTAAATTTTAAGTTCTTCCAAGGTGCTATGATCAAAGACAAGGTGTTTACTCCTTTCCTGGTCTATGCTCTGGTCTATGAGGGACCACAAGCACTCTTTTCTGTCTTGGAACTGTAAGGATTTCCTCTCCACCACCACTACAAGCTCCACCATGCCTGTGCTCCTCCTCACCCCCTGACTGCCACCCAGATCCAAGCACGGGCAAAGCAAGAGAATCCTGCACCAGCAAAGACACCCCTGCATCAGCCACTCGATTCCACCTCAGTCTGTGGGCTGGAAGACCCTGAGACAGCCGCTGCTCCTCTGGCTGTACTGAGAGACTAGGGCTGGGAATGAGACTGAACTTCTCTCTTACTGCAGAGAGAAGTTACTTACTACCTTCTAAATTGTCTTTGGTGTTCATGGGTTGAGAAGTCTGGAAATCACCACAACTGCCTGTGTTTCAGTCCTCTGAGGCTTGCTCCAGGTTTCTGAGGCCTGCGTGCCTACGCCAAACTGCCTTCCTCTACCTGCTTAGCATGATATACCTTTCCAATCAACCATCCAGGTTGTCTTGAACTGGAAATTTGTTTCACTCTGTCTTTTTGTGGGTTCTACTGCATTAGAATTTGTTTAGAGTCATTTTTTACAGGTATTTGGAGGGGTTTGGGAGAGAGCTCAAGCAAGTCACTGCTTTTACTCCACCATCTTGGTTCTGCCCCCCAATTCTACTTTTCAAGGAGTCGTTTTCTTCCTTAAGATTCTGGATCTCCTTTTCCAGTGGTTGGCTTTCTTTTCATAATCTTGGGTTTTTTGTTTTTGTTTTTTTTTTATTGTTTTCATTTTTTATTTTTTAATGTTTTCCCAGTCTCTCTCATTTGATTTTTAAAGTCTTTTTTGAAGTTTTTCTATGAATTCTTCTTGGGCAGGTGATCATTTGACATTACTCTTCAGGGTAGGAGAGGCTTTTTTTTTGCTTCGGTATCCTCCTTTGAAATGAACCCTGGTATTCTCTATTCCCATAATAATTTTCTATAGTTAGGTTCTTTCTCCTTTGTCTACTCATTTTTTAAAATCTGTAACAGTTTATTATTGTAATCACCTCTAGTCCTGAGTGTGAGGGATGGGGCCTCTGGCCACACATCCTACTTAAGTTCTACCTTCTGGCCTGGAACTGAAACAAAGAACTCTGCCCTCCTGTAAGTGCCCACAGGCTGCAGCATCCCTGCACCACTGCTTCTGTACTCACAGGGCATGTGCTAGCTCCTTCTTATTTAGGGCCATGTCTCAGCAGCACAGATGGGCCTAGTATCCCTTATCAGTACAGGTTATCTCAAGTTTCCCCGCTCTCTAATACCTGACTCCCCACACTGCCTGAGAGGTGAAAATTCCTGTGGTAATGGCTAAGGCTACCTCCCAACCCAGCTAGCCCTAGGACTAACAGCTTGCTGTTTCAGCAGAACTAGTCTGGAGTTGTTTACTTTTCACAGGGATCAAATTTCAGTCCTGGGATTTTTCTTTGGATCTTCTCTGGTTGTTCCAGGAGGACCACTATCCTGCCCAAACTCTTGTTTATTTTTACTGCTCTGCATTTGCCCCGAGGCACTATTTTGTCTTGTTTGTGTGAGAAAGCTGGAGAGCTTGAAATTTTCTGACCTACTCTGCCATCTTCCCAGAATCTTCTCCTGGTATTATTATTAAAATACTAAATTAGAGTAGAAATGACATCTGAGATTCCTCATAGCTCTCATCATTCTAAGATTCTGGATTAAGATTTCTGGTATGCCAGAAGAATGTTCTAAGTTTTTCTGAAGTATGATACTTTCTAGACTTAGTACATGGAGTAGAGTTTAATCTATCTTAGATCCTGTAGTACATCATAATCACCTTTATGAACATAATTGATTTAGAAGATGCAGGGTTGGTTTATACCAGTAACTGAAAGATATTTTGTTATTGCTACTGTATGAAAAACCAAATAAGAACTTGATTTTTTTTCCCTCATTCTCTTCAATTTGATTCAACAATTCAATTCTACCTATATTTATTGAACTCCAAGAGATGAAAATTCTTGTGGCTGGTGCCAAGGCTACCTCCCAGCCCAGCTAACTACAGGGCCCACCATTTGCTGTTTCAGAGGAACTTGCCTGGAGTTGTTTTCACAGAGACCAAACCTGTGTCCTGGAATTTTTCTTAGTATCTTCTCCCATTGTCCCAGCAGGAGCACTGTTGTGTCCCAACTCTTGTTTACTTTTTTCACTCTACATTCGCCCTAAGGTGCTATTTTGTCTTGTTTGTGGGGTAAACCTGGAGAGCTTGGAATTTTCTGACCTATTCCATCATATTCCCCAGAATCCTCTCACCCAATTGTATTTTTTAAAGAATTGTTTTCTTCAGTCAATTTTTGTCCTTTGTTTTCCAAGCTGATTACTCTCTCTTACATACCTCTCATTTCTTTTTCCAATTTTGCTTCTACCTCTCTTTTTTGATTTTTAAAATTCTTTTTGAGATCTTCCAAGAAGGATTTTTGTGCTTGAGACCAATTCATATTCTTCTTTGAGGTTCCTCATATAGTCGTTTTTAAATTGTTGCCATCATCTAAGCTTTTGTTGTGATCTTCCTTGTTGCCATAGTTGCTCTCTGTAGTTGCTCTCTTTTCTGTTTTTTGTTCATTTTTTTTGGCCTATTTAGTGACTTTTAAAGTTGAGCTCTGCTCCTGGGGCACAGGGGGCACTTTCCTAAGGTTCTTGTGTTAGGGGCGATGGGCCTGGTCACTGGTTTTCTGCTACAGGGCCTCAGGTGCTGGTGACTTTCCCACTGCACTGGGGTGGATTGGCCTAGCCACACCTTTTATGCCGTGAGTTCTGGGGTTGTCAATTTACCTTTTGCACTGGGTCTGGGGCCTCACAGTTGGCCTGCTGTGCCACTGGCCTGCTGATCCAGAACCATGGGTTCTCAGTTGCTGATCTGTGCTGTGGCTAAGAGCCTCCCACTGGCTTACTCAGACACCATCTGCACTGAGCTGTGCTCCCTTTCTACCCAAGTGGAACAAACCTTTCCTGAAGTCCCCCCAAGTTATCTTAAGCATGGAAAATTGTCTCACTCCGTCTTTTTGTAGGTTCTATTGCTCCAGAATCATTTTAGAGGTTTGCTATAATGTTATTTCTCAAGGAAACTTGGGAGAGCTCAGGCAATTTCCTGGCTTTTCTCTGCAATCTTGGTTCTGACCCCCACCCCAGCACATTTTTCTTCTGTAACTACTGTAGACTTGAAGGATAAAATTTCTATTGGACAGTCTTTCCCCTTATACTACTAACACTACCTTTTAAATAGTGAAATATAACTTTGTTTTATATTTTTCATGTATTCTTATTTGGCTTATGGTTGACAATCCATTTAGTTCTGCATATCAGTAGGCTGCTTTAGGGCAATGCATCTCAAGCCAGTTCTAGAAGAATTATGTCAAATATCACAGTAATATGAAGAATGTTCATCATAAGTTAAAGTTACCACTAGATTGGAAGTTCTCTAAAGGTATAGATTATGCCTTTTGTATGTTCTTTATAGGATCTATCACTGAAGGAAAAGTCCAGAGGTTATCTTTATGCACCTTGTACCTTCAAACCATTCTAGACAATCACCCTTAACCCAATTCTCAAAGTGATCCTGATATTATGGAAGAAAATCCATTAATCAATTTATTCAGTTATTGAAGAAATATTTGTAAAGTGATTTCTATGTGCAAGGCATTAATATAAATGCAGGGTAACTATAAATAAGTCTACACATATTAGAACTCATTAGGAAGACTTCTGAGTCACGTGACCAGCAAGCCACTTTCTCCAAGCCTCTTTGGTTCTTCAAACTTAAAAAAAAAAGGAATTTTGTTCCAGATATAGAGTAATTACAACTGAATCCACAGAACAAAGAAGATATAACTCATTACAAACATCAAAGTGTCTGTTTCACCTCAAAGAAGTGAGGGAAAGGGAAGAGAAGAGATGTAGAAAGTTCTATGAAAATTGAGAAGAAATTAAATTGCATGTCCCTTATTTTAGAGTTCAAGCCTTGCCTTTTGAAAGATAATTTATCATGAGAGTGTCCTTCACAAATGTTTGGTTACAAATGAAGAGTTTTGTGGTGCTTAGGACACTCGGATAATTGTTCAGACGATGGCAGCTGCTACCTAGGCTCATTGGATAAGGAATAAATTGCAACCTTTGGTGAAACAGAAGAAAAATAGACACTAAAGTACCAGAGTAGAGCTGACCATACCAAAACTGAGATTAAATAAGGTTGCCAAAGCACAAATTAATGAGACCTTCCAAATGTTATTTCATTATCAATAGAAGGTTCTGGAAAGCAGGAGAGATTTGTGCTTATTCTCAAGGTGCTCATTTTTCTCCATTCTTTGCCCACCTTAATACCCACAGAACACAAACCCAACCTCTCTGTACCTATATTATACCCTCATACACGTTTTGTACCGACAATATGCCTACCATGACACTTTCCACACCTCATTCTGCTTTCAAGCCTTTTCATCAATACACTCTGTATACTACTTCAGAGTTCAGTTTATCACACACACTGCAGTTCATTTCCATTTCTGAAGTTTTTTAAATGCCTGCCACCTGAGGACCATCCCTATTGCAGAGTCACTGACAAAAAATCAGTTTTCTTGTTCTAAGTAAGCAAAGACTTCCAGTTCTATAGGAGGTACAATCTAGTTCTCCATATTCTGTGATTTTACTAATGTTTAAATAAGCAAAGATCACGTCACACCTCAGCTATCCCCAATGTGCTCTCATTAATACTATGCATTAAATGATCACATTCTGAGTACTATTTTTGTTCTGAATGGCATCTTTCTCATTTGTTTTAGATATAGAAAACACTAAAAATCACAATAACTCAAAAGCTGGCAGTTAGTTTTCTAAGTTGTTTTGCAAAAGAGGCTCATTACCACTTCATGGAAAATCAGCCTTTGCAGCTGAGAAACATCTCTGACTACACAACCATAATCTTATGAAACTTAGTTTTTGAAAAATATGTCACAACTTATAAATCCAAATGAGTGCTTACCTTAAAAGTTAGAAATTATTATAGACTGATACTTATCGCAATGATATAGCTATTATTCAATCTTTTCAGAACTTCCTCTTTAGAATGACTTTCAGAGACAGTTTACCAGCCATGAGAAAATTAACCCCAGTACTTTATAATTACACCTTACTTTTAGTCTTAAACAACATTTTGAAAACTTTATTTCTTTCTCTATGTTTATGCCCTCTGTTTCCCCCAAACATTTGCCAACTTAACTGGATTATTCACAATTTAACACTGACTGACTTCTGGTTGTTTTCAAAAACAAAATAGCCTAAAAAACCCAAAATGCACCATCACAGAGGATATTCCCCCAAAAAATGACCTTTAGTTTCTGCTTTTGAATGAATGCTCACGTTTCCCATGCAAAAAAACAAAACAAAACAAAACAAAACAGCAGTGGGAGAACCCTCAGCAGCTGAGGCAGTTTGCCCAGATCATCATGTGGGAAACAGACTATGCACCCTCAAATATTAGACATCAAAATACAAGGAGCATGATCATTGAGCCAAATGACTAAATTGAAAAGTATACCTTTTGGAAGAACTCAAACATGTTTTAGACACTTGGCTCCTTGGATGCTTTCTAACTCTGGATTATTTATATCTTCTGATTCTGACTTTTTGTATCATGAAGTTTCCAAACTGTTTAACTCTGATCTCCATATACTGGATACCCCTGCTGCCTCTGTACTTCTACTGCGTTTTACTTGAGGATAACTGATTCTCGGCTCTGTTTCTACATGCTTCTGGCCCCATGAAAACAAACTTATTATCATTATATCCCACGCGCAGAGGTTGGCCACAATTGTTAGCCAATCTTAGTCCTAGTCTTGGCTCTACACCTGAGTCAGGAGGAATAATATATAAAGATTTTAAAAGCAGTTCCAAAGGAGAAGGTGCCCAAACTGACAACCTCATTAAAATAAGCAAATATCCTCATGAAGTGAATACTTCAAAGAGGTTGAGACTAAGTTGGGAATATAAATTCTGGCATGTTCTTAAGCAATAAATCTCATCAAATTATTTCTTTCTTCTATGGTGGTCATTGGTTGTGCATAGGAATTTATTTGCTCACAAGAAAGTAGTGGCAAAACTTCCCAAGCAACAGAGTTTACAACTGTTTTGCCTATACTCATGTCCCTGTCATCTTTTCCACCCTTGGAGTGTGTCAGTTAATATTCAATAAGCTTATTAAGCAAGCACAGTGGAGAAAAGCTTTTGTCCTGTGGAGGTCCTGTCCTTAAACCCAACGAGTTGCAACTGGTTTAGCCTCCAGGGCTCTTTCTTAAGGAACTAATTGTTTGCTATACTTTCTGAGTTGGTTGAGGGACTATCCACAAGATCTTGAAGTTTCTTATCCTGCTGTGGAAGCCTAACCCCCTAAAATCTTTCTTACAATTCCCCCCTTTTCTTTTCTAGTAAAGATTTGGCTTCCATACATTCCCAATTTCCTTATCCTCTAATCTCTTTAACATGATTTTGCATTCTCCATCACTGCAGAAAGTCTCATTGGTACTTTCTTTCTTTCTTTCTTTTTTTAATGCAATTGGGGTTAAGTGACTTGCCCAGGGTCACACAGCAAGTAAGTGTCAAGTGTTTGGTCTGAGGCCAGATTTGAACTCAGGTCCTCCTGACTTCAGGGCTGGTGCTCTATCCACTGCACCACCAGCTGCCCCTGGTACTTTCAATTATCAACATTTCATCAAGGGATTTTGGGGAACAATATGGAAGAAGGAAGGGAGAAATTGACCAATGCATTGACAAATTAAAAAGGGGGCAGTCCCTTTATTGAGTACAGAAACAGAGACCCAAAAGTAACAATAAATTGTCCATTTGAAGCTTCAGAAGTCTCTTCTCATACAGCTGTCTGACACTCTGAACATTATCTGGTGAAGTCTTCTGGTCCAAGTGCTGTTCAAACAGTGTCCAGCAGACTCTCTTCTTCTTGTGTCCACTCTCCTACAAGACTGATCTCAACACTATTTTTAAATTACCTTGCCAATAATCAGGGAAAAAATGAAAGTTAACTCAACCTCCATGTCTGCACTATTACAAGGCCAAAATTGGAACCTTGGCCAATTGTCATATTTTAAGAAACTCAAATTAGAAAAATTAGAACCTAGCCTTGCACTCTGTATTACTTCTAGTTTTATACTTTGCATTAATTCATTATTCATTCCTATTCATATTCCCCCCATCAGGAGGATGAGATTCCACTAAAGAATTCGTAACAGACTCTGATACATAGCAGTTACTTAAAAAAAAACAGTATATAGCAAAAACTAAAACAATTCCAAATTCTAATCATGTACAAATAAATAATCCTTAATTAAAATGAGTGCTTCTTTTAAGGCATTTACAAGATAAGTCACAAGCTATTTTTTTAACATTAATTATAATAAAGTGAGACAACTTTAACATTAACTAAGTATTAACTAAGTAACAGAATAATATCCTAGTTCCACAATCTCCTGGCCTAATTATCCTCATACCACTATGAGAAATTAAAGGATCCTAACTTATAAGGAATATACTAGTAACAGATGTCAAGACTGAATACTCAATTCCAAAATTTTAGGCCAAATAACTCAATCTTATACTTGCATCTTACTATCAGAAGTCACACTCTTCAGAGCTTGTCTCCCACCTCTAGCATTCCACATAGGACTTCTATAAGATGTTGAGGAATATTCTATCTCAAGAGCTGGGTTTTTTTTTTCTTTCATATATGGCTGGGTGTACAGTGGTTAGGGCATTGGGCCTAGAGTCAGATCTGAGATTGAATTTGGCCTCAGTTACTTACTGTTTAATATTTGTATACCTCTGTTTCCTCAACTATAAAACGGGGATAATAATAGTACCTACCTCACAGGGTTGTTGGGAAACAATATTTGTAAAGAGCATAGCATGGTGCATCAAATAGAAGACATTTTCTCCCCTCCTTTCTCCTCCCCTCCTTTCATTTCCTCCCCTCTCTTCCTCCTCTTTTCTCAACTTCTAGAGCTCACATTCCTTAGAGCAGTCTTTGGCTTGACTTGGCTGTTCAGGTCTCAGTTTTTAAAAGGCTACAAGGGGGTGTGCTCTATTTTTAGCTAACCAATGGCAAGCCATCTTCTAATTGCACCTGTGATCTGAGAACTTCTTTATACTTCACAGTACACACTTCAGTGTAAATTTGTCTTTACACTTTTTTAAAGACCTTAACACTTATTTTCTAGATTACCAGCCCTTACCTTCTGTGATTTCATCATCTGGTCTGGGGAGAAACCTACTAATGAGGGATGTCTCATTCAACTCCCTTAAATTATTAAAGGAATGGTGCTTGAACATTTAGATAGGGAGACAATGACCACAAAAAAGTTAGCATGGCTTCATTAAGTATAACCATTCAAGACTGACCTTATTTCCTATTTTTATATACATGGTAAGTACATTAGTAGATCCAGTGATAATAATGTATATAGGTATAGAGTTTAGCAAAGGTTGAAAATCGAAGACTCTCATGCTGTCCTTGTGGAAATATGGAAATACATGAGCTAGACATGGCCATACTCAAAAAAAGTTGCATTTATAATTCTATGTAAACTTGGAACAAGGTCTTCAGTGGATTGCCCCAGGGATCTATACTTGGCTGTGTGATATTTAATATTTTAATAAGTAATTTGAATAATTACATAATTGTGATGCTTGGCAAATTTGCAGATGACAGAAATCTAAGAGTGATAGCTAACACACTAGATGACAGAATCATATGGAAACCTAACTCCCTATCAAACCCATTTTCCCTTCTTAGACTACATATTACAAAATAATATTAGAAGAGTACAAATATGAGTCCTTGGCTTTAATCTAAATTAGAAACTTTATCAGCCTTCAGCTATCTGAAACTGAAACAATGTTCTTCATTGAAATATTTTTATATCATTCTAAAGAAAGGCCTAACCATTTTTTAAAATGAGATCAGCTTAAGAAGGATTTATTAAGGTATTTTGTTAGGGTAATGATTAGACAAAGTAGAGAAATAGTGTCTTTGATTAATTCAATTATTAGAAGTATCTCTGGGTTTCCCTTTGACTAGCCTGAAAGGAGAATCCTCAGAGGGAGTGGTTAAAGGGGGATTGAATGGTTTTAGTGAAGTAAATCTCCAGGTTACACTAGGCTAAATGAATATTGTTCTGTTTTGATTAATTAAAAATGTTTCCTGAACTTTGTAACTATGTTTTATCTTATTGTGGAATTTTTGCCTTTGTTTTGTGAATACTACAAATTGTGTGTAGAAATGTTGGGTCAAAAATATGTTCAAGGAAAGAATAGATTTCTATCCCTTTGAATTTTATCTTTAACAAAATTTTCTCTGGAAGATTTGTGCCTAAAATGCAAAGTACATAATTTTTTCTTACATAGTCAGGATCAAAAGAGATCTTGACAGGCCAGAGCATTGGGCTGCATCTAATAAGGTAAAATTTGATAGGATAAATGTATTATGCCTGGGTTCAAGAAATCTCCTTAATAATTACAAGATAGGGAAGGCATGACTAAAAGGTTTTAGTATATTGCAAGCTTAATATGCGTTAAGTGTCATATGGCAGCCAAAAAATTTAATGTGATCTTGGGCTGCAATAAGAGAGTCACAGCTTTCAGGAACAGGGAAGTGATAATCCAACTATAGCCAGACAACATCTGGAGTTTCAAGTGCTCGGCTCCACATTTTAGAAAGGGTTTTGGTAAGCTAGGGAACATCTGGGATCTAGAATTCAGAAGGGCTTTGATTTCATCATCATCATCATCATTGTCATCTTCATCATCATTATCATCATTATAATCTTAGTAATGATAATAGCTAACTTTCATGTGGCATTTTAAGGTCTCAGAAGTGTTTTTCATATGTTACATTATTTGATCCTCACAACAACCCTGTGAAATAGGTGCTATTATTATCTACATTAGTGGTTCCCAACATTTTTGATCCCTTAAAAATTGTATTTTATACCTCTAAAGTAAGTTAATATATTAGTTGTAATATTCTTTTAGATTTATTCCTTAAGTGAATAATTATTTACAATTATAGCAACTGCAGTAATGACTTCTGCCCAACAAAACATTCAAGTTAAGATTTACATTATATAATTGTATAAATTTAATTCTACTTGTAATTATGAAAATTCTAAATATAAAATTATAAAACTAATTATAAAGTAGTTTCAACATATTAAATAAGATGTTTTATGAGAATTAAAAGAAGAAATTCAGGAAGACTTTGTATTTTACTATTATGTGCAAAACTTTCTATTAAATTTCTTTTTTATTTTACAAATTTTGTTGATTATAAGTAACATTTTAATGAGATAACTTACAACTTGGAAGATAGAAGATAGCAATCATATGTAAACTTAATTTTTATTTTGGACTCATTTGTGTGAATAAAAATTTGCAATATTTGGCTCAACACTAAACACAACGTGAAATCTGCTTCTGCATTGAGTGGATTTCTGTATTTTGACTTGAAACAGGAATAAAATGAAAATGCTCATTCACACAAATATGCAGAGGCAAATGGTAAAAGAGCTTTACAAGCTTTCTTCCTTGTAAATAAAATTTATTTTTAACTAAATATTTATGACTGTAATTTTTGAATTTGTAATTTGTAGTTCAAAATTTGCTATGTCAATTACATTTTATTTTTCATTCTTTGTCAATTCATTATGAAGAGATGTAAAAGGCATACCAAGTGAGTTGCCAGTCCAAGTTAATTTATTAGAAAATTCAGGAAAATATTCATTGAAAATTATTTCTAAAAATTTCAGATGATCTAATGTCTTTCTTGACAGCTGGATTGAAAGATAGTTCATTTTCTAATAAGAAATTATGTAATAGCATAAAGCACTTAGTACTATTCACAGTATTATGTAGATCCTAAAGTTTAGTTTTTTAATTATACTTTTTACTCCTTATTGAACATTGAATTGCACCCTATAATGGTATGTAGATTTCATTTTTTTTTAAGATTCTGCCAAATGTTTTCTTTCTGGCCTTGGCATATCACTTGTATACTTACATAGGTGAAAAAGATGGTCATTGAAGAAGACAATTAATTCTTCTTAATTCAAATATATAAGTACCCAACTAATATCTGTTTGTGTTAGTAGTGTAATATGTTTGCCGCCCATCTCTCTGCATAAAATGGTAAAACCCCATGTTTGCCCCATCATTTAACATGTATTCTCTTTGATGCCAAAACTTGTTTGTATATGTCAGTGTTTTCTTATTATAATCTCTTTAATCTTAATACACCAAACAATGCTTCAGATTTTCCCGGTTATTGATTTTGCTTCACCTGTGCAAGTTATACAAGAGGACAAAGTGATTTCTTATCCTTAGAAGATTGAATTAGTTATGTATAAAATATCTTTCCCAGTTTTATTTCCTGTCAACTGATGACAAAAACAGCAAAGGTCTCTTCCAATTTACCATCACGCAAGCTATCTTAAAAATACAAATAAAATTGCTAAATTATAAATATTACTTGCCTCTTAAAATTGCAAAGCATAAATGCCACTTTTGGGAACTCTTTCTAGATTAAATGATTTAATATCATTAGATATATAATTATAAAATAAGACACTGTATTGTTAGAAATGGATATCATCTCTAACTTCTTAACAACATCATCTTCAAACATACACTTAGATATTTCTCCTAGAGGGAATGGAGCCAAGGTGTCAGAATAAGGCATTAACTTGCCTGAATTCTCTCAAATACACATTAAAACAAATATAAAATAATGCCTCAAAATGAACTCTGGAGCAGCAGACACAACAAAAAGACAAGGTGAAACAATGTTCCAGCCCAAGACAACTAAGAAGGTTGATAGGAAAGTTCTGTCCCACTTAGGTTAAATGGAAGCATAGTCCAGTGCAGGTGGAGTCTAAGCAAGCCAGCAACAGCAAGCCACTGGAAGACCCTGACCCCCAGTGCAGGTCAGCAGCAAAGGCCCATGGCCCCAGTGCACTAGGCCAACAATAAAGTGGGGCAATAATGAGGTCCTGAGTGCCCAGTGCAACAAGCCCGCAGAGATGGCAAGCCAGTGGACCAGGCCACATTGCCAGTGCACTAGGCTAGCAACCAGGCACCCTGGCCCTTGAGCAAACAGGGAAATGGAGAGGCCCCATGGGCCTAGTGTAACAAGCCAGCAGCCAGACCCCACAGCCTCAGAGCAGCAGGCCACTGCCCAGGCTTCATGGCCACAGAGCAGCAGACCAGTAGTTTGCTAATTTTATTACATATGTAAAAGGAATAACAAGTTGTATATAATGGAGTTGCATTTTTATGTAAAATCATCTTTTTTTCTCCTATTCTACTATGCTATGGAAATTCTTGTCTTATTTCTTATATTCAGAATAAAATAAATAGATTAAACCAAAAAGAAAAAAAGAAGAAGGAATACACTTGAAGCAGAGAGACACACACAGAGTAAAGGGCTAGATCAGAATCTGTTGTGCTTCAGCTGAAGTAGAAAAAAAAAAGCAGTAGTAGCAATCATGATTTCAGACAAAGAAAAAGCAAAAATATATCTAATTAAAAGAGAGAAGGAAGGAAATTACACCGTGTTAAAAAGTACCAAAGAAAATGAAGTAATATCAATAGTAAACATATATACATCAAATGATATAGCACCAAATTCTGAAAAAAGTTATATTAGTTATAGGAGGAAATAGAAAGTAAAATTATACTAATGGGGGATCTCAACTTTCCTGTTTCAGAACTACATAAATCTAACCAAAAAATAAAGCAAGAAGTTAAGGAGGAAAACAGAATTTTAGAAAAGTTAGATATGATAGACCTCTGGAGAAAATTGGATGGGAATAGAAAGGAATATAACTTTTTCTCATCAGTATCTGGCACCCAAACAACATTTGACCATGTATTAAGACATAAAAGCTTCACAATCAAATGTAGACAGGCAAAATGTTAAATGTATTCATTCTAGATCATGATACAAAAATTACATTCACTAAAGGGCCTTGGAAAGATAGATTAAAAATTAATTGGAACCTAAATAATCTAATCCTAAAGAATGAGTGGGTCAAAGAATAAATCATAGAAACAATCAATAATTTCATTAAAGAGAATGATAAGAATGATGTGACAAGTGGAGCCAAGATGGCAGAGTAAAAGTAGTGACTTGCTTGAGCTCTCTCCCAACCCCCTCCAAATACCTGTAAAAATGACTCTAAACAAATTCTAGAGCAGCAGAACCCACAAAAAGACAGAGTGAAACAAATGTCCTGCCTAAGACAACCTGGATGATTGATAGGAAAGGTCTGTTGTGCTGGGCTGGGAGACGAGTACAGTTCAGTCTGGACCATGCAAGCCAAGACCAGGCCAGAGCAAACCTGGAGCAGGCCTCAAGAGACCATATCATGGATAGCTACAGTGGTAATGGCTGCTTCTGGAGCTCTTGGCCCATAGACGATGGGGGGATCCAATAGCTGCTCAGAGGGGGATTGCAAGGATCTCTTTCCTGGTGCTGAGGCAGGATTCTCTTGCTTTGCCAGTGCTTGGATCTGAGTCACAGTCCTGAGTGGTGGTCCGGGGGTAAGGAGGAGAGGTGAAGCAGACCTTATGGTGTGGTGGAGAGGGAATCCTCCTCACAGTTCCAAGGCAGAAAAGAGTGCTTGTAGTCACTCATAGACCAGAGCACAGGCCAAAAAAGGAGTAAATACCTTGCCTTTGATCATACCACCTTGGAAGAACTGAAAATTTACAGGTCCCTAGAAGTAACTCTGAAAACAGCTGCACAAAATGTTAAGACAGTACACCCTCCACACTGGAAGCAGAGCTCTACCTTAACAAAGAGTTAAAAAGGCAAGTAATTGACTGGGAACATAAGCAGGCAGCGGGAAAAAACTCAGACCATAGACTCTTAGTTTAGTGACAAAGAAGATCAAAACATACAACTAGAAGAAGACAACAAAGTCAAAGCTCCTACATCCAAAGCCTCCAAGGAAAATATGAATTGGTCTCAGGCCAGAAGAGCTCAAAAAGGATTTTGAAAAACAAGTAAGAGAAGTAGAGGAAAAATTGGGAAGAGAAATGAGAGAGATGCAAGAAAATATTGAAAAACAAGTCAACAGCTTGCTAAAGGAGACACAAAAAAACACTGAATAAAATACCACCTTAAAAAATAACCTAACCCAAATGGCAAAAGAAGTCCAAAAAACCAAGGAGAAGAATGTTTCAAAAAGCAGAATTGACCAAGTGGAAAAGGAGGTCTAAAAGCTCACTGAAGAAAATGATTCCTTAAAAATTATAGTGGAGCAAATGGAAACTAATGGCTTTGTGAGAAATCAAGGAATTATAAAACAAAACCAAAAGAATGAAAAAATAGAAGGCAATATGAAATATCTCATTGGAAAAATGACTGACCTGGAAAATAGATCCAGGAGAGATAATTTAAAAATTATTGGACTACCTGAAAACCATGATTAAAAAAAAGAGCCTAGACATTACCTTTCAAGGAATACACTTTGCAATTTACACAAATGACTACAACAATATAAATAGAACACAAAATACTGATGAAACATTTCAGTTACCCCAGAAAATAAAAATTTTTTAAACTACTATAGCAACTTAGTTTATGTTTTCCAGAGGCTAACCTTATTATCTAATAGCATTTACTTTCTGCTTCAAAATGATAAATTTTCATTGTGGAAATTTGGGTCACTTTTCATTCATATTCACATCATGTTGCCTCCATTCTAGTCATTATCCCATCTCTTTCTGACTGCAACCGTGGAATCATTCCTAGGTTCCCCAGCTCTGATAGGTGATCCTGCACCTTATTTTTTTCTCAGAATTAGGCCTTTCACACCACTTTCCACCATCTCCATACCATATTCTGGTTACTTCTAATCCACTTCCCACTTACCTTTATGTTGTCTTCTTCCATTTGAATGTGAGCTCCTTGAATACAAGGATATCTTGCTTATGCCTATTTTCTCAGCACAATGTCTGACACAGAAAAAGCACTTTGTAAATGATTTATTATTCTAGTTATGATTTATGTAATGTGATTGACATTACTCTCTGGAGGTCAGATTGTTACAGCTCACCCTCAGGGTTTTCAGGTACTCTGAGGGTTTTGAGATGTCTGTTTTCTCTGCCATTGTCCCAAGACCCCAATGGCTCTTCCCATTTTAAAGGACCAATGACTATCACCCCCCCTTAACCACTTAACGTAGGTAGCTTTTTGCAAAGGAATATGTACTTCAGAGATATAATAAGAATAGTCATACAGACCTTGCCCCCAACACCTAAATCCACTGCAGTTGGGAAAGAGAAGATAGGCTTACAATTTAGCTCCGTTCCTACATTGCACCAGCTAGAGATTCAGCTCCCTGAATCTAGAACAGAAAAGAATAAACAAAAGGGCAAAGACAAAGAGCAGCTGGGGGTCAGAGGAAATAGGGAAGGGATGGAGGTTCCACATCTCTTCCCTCTACATCATGGTTCTCTTATAAGAAGCCACTAGTGAAGGAGCCACCTTGCTCCCTCAGACACAAATACAACAAAATTCATGTCCAGTTTAGACAAGCCATTTTGAAGATGCTGATTATTCCAGCTATGCTGGAAAAAGGCTATTCCTATATTTGCTGTGGGCCAACACAGAATGTTCACACATGTTCTAGTCCTCATAATTATCCCAGAAGTAGCTCCCTAGTATCCCATAGAGATGATGCCATCTTAGCAAACTGATGGTGTTTGCAACAATACCTAATAAATATTGATTTTATTTTGTATATGTTTATTTTTGGTCCTGGCCTGAAGCTTACAAATGAGGGGAATTGCTTTGAGCATACCAGCATCTAATGGAAAGAAAATCTCAAATTTCTAGAAACTATGTGTAGCTCAATCATGGTATGGCCTCCCAACTCTCCCACTCTAATCTGACATGCTCACCCAACGTGTATCAGATCTGGGATTCCCAGGAAAGGGAAATGCTCATACTGTTACTACTCACAAGTGTCTCTCAGATTCCTAAGTATAACACAGGTATGAGAGGAAAAGAGAGCACATTCACATAGTACTCACCATCGTAACTTATAAGGTCTTAGCCAGCATGCTTTCTATTTACACAAAGTCTGTCATTATACCACCATTAATTCAAAATATTCACTAAAGTGATAAGACTAAAATAATAATAATCAGAACATTTATTCAAGAAAAATCATAATATAGCAATCCACTTATTAATTTGGGTCACAGTCTCTCACAAATGTATGCAGTGAGGGGAAAAGTGAGTATACATTATTAATTCTTACCATATATATGTATACATCATATATATGAATACATATGAATGTGTATATTAATGTATATTACATGATTATATACATGTATTATATATTAAATAATATGTGTGTACACATATGCATGTATATATATGTATATGTATATTGTTTATATATTCTTATATAAAATTCTTCCTATAGCAGAGAGGCAATGTGTGCAGGGCAATTAACTACTCAGGACTGCAGGCCTTGATATTTTTAATCCCTTCAGGAATAATTTTCATCACACAAAGCTGCTTCTCTGCTACCTGCTCCACCTCTCATTCCTGTGACTCTCATACCAGAGAAAAAGTCACTCGTCTTCTGCTCTCAAGCTGATGAAGAAGTGACAAGCTCTATTTGTTTCCAGACATCTCCAACAGAATGTCAAGAAAAATAGTTGGCTCTTTTAGTGACGAACAGTTCCTTTAAGCCACAGAACTGCCAAACTCCTCAGAACTGCAAAATAGCAGGGCATTCTCTTTTGCCAAATCAGCTTCAAACCCCTTCTCATAGCAAAGTCCTACCTTCCTCTCAGACCAGAAAGGGTAATAGAGGTTAATACAGAAATGTCCCCTCTCTCAGCTGTAGGTAGCATTTAAAGCAATGGCTCCAACCACTCTTTAAACAGCAATAGTGACTTTACAGCAGATAGTCCAGCCTTTCTTCAGCTAATCGTCAAAGCAATGCCTCTCTTCCTATCAGAAAGTACTTAATAAAGTAGTTGAACAGGCAACTGGGATGGGAGTCTTTTACGTTTTTTGTTATGACTCCTCTGCTCATCTTACTTTTCTGATTCTTTTATCTAACATGCCTATAGCTTTTTCTCAAATCTTTCCTGTTGAATTCTCTTCCTGTTAGCCTTTTAACTCCCTCTATTTCCTCAAATCATCTTTTCTTTATAAGGAAAACTCAAATTGATTTTTCTGTCAGACATAAACCCAATAGTCCAATAGCCCAATTGGGTTATATAATTTATAAGATTATGTAATAATCTTCTCATAGTCCCCAAATGTTTATTTGACCTATAACTTTGTCAGTTAGAAACATTAAAACTCTAACAAGTTGTATAAAAATTAGCTGATGGAACACAATATACTGTAACTATTGTTTCCACAGTCATTGTTCTGCCTTCAAACAGGTCTTCTTAGTACATTCTTTTGAGTGGTTCTCAAAGCAATCTGTGTCTCTCCTTCACATTTTATCTATACTGTTTATTCATGAGTGTATTTTATTGTTTTCCCTTACACAAATGTTACTTTTTACCTTTTTGAGCCAACCTAACTGTTCATATATGAAAGAGGGAAGTGCCTTATACATGTTTCTTATTTTTTTGTCACTCTTCAGTCTTAGGCACATAGTAGGCATTCAACAAATATTTGTTGATTTTACTCAAGTCTTAACAAGCAAGAAAGGGTAGAATAAATAGCTAAAGAAGTCACTGCAAAACTTCAAGGACAGAAGCAAAAATACTGAGCACAGGATGTTGTCTTCTCAAGTAGATGGCAAATATGTGGTTACATGACTAAAAGAGTTCATGAGTGGTTTCAGCAATTTCTGTTCCTGAAATATGTTTCATCAAATGTTTGATCTCCCAGAGATTCAGAGGGCTGATAACAAAACTTCACTTCTTGACCCTACCTTGAAATAGGGAAGTTAATCATTGCTCACTGGAATTCCTTTTCAGAAGCCAAAGAATGTGAACACTTAGTCAAGAGACATTAGGGACTATTTGTTTGTTTGTTCATTTTATTCATTCAAAAAATACATAAAGAAACTTCCACACTAATAACCACACTCTTCAATAATGAATACCAACTCTATATATCAACTTTTTCATGTAGATTAACTCAACTACAAGCCATATACTGTTCCTCAAGGAAGAGTGGAATGGTAAACAAAGCACAGCAAACTAGTTGTATAAAAACAGTGCAGAAAGATAGAGTTAAATTTATGTGTGTATGCACATATATAATATACAAAACACATCAGAAAAGCTGAGCTAAACTTACATGTATATATGTACATGTGTGTATGTCTACACATATATAAATATATCCATCTCAAATCACTTTATTGTCTTTTGAGGCAGTTATTTTTTTCATCCTGGGGTCTCAAAGATAACTCTACATGCATGTTTAAACCTTTATTTCTCACCACCTTCTTATCAGCCAAGTAAGCCCAATGAACTCTGTTTTAAATTAAAAACTAAGTAGAAGTAGTTAAAAGACTCTGTTAAAAAATCTGGACGTTTGAATCTGCCCGAGAATCCTGAGGGGAAATGTAACAGACTTGGTTGTGAGAGAGCCAGATCCAAGCATGCTGCTTTTTCTGCTTTCTTAATGTCATTTCTACTTCCTCATTGAAGTCTGTGATAGAATTCAAATGTAGTGATTCTGTTATTGTTGATGGGGAAAATAGCTTGCTATAGAGATGTTGACAGAGTTTTTATATTTTTCATTTGTTGGACATTCTTAAATGCTATTGAATAATCTAGCTTAATTGGGTTTCTCACCAGCCTTCCTGTAAGAAAAGACTGTTTATAATCTTCCACCACCCTTCTAAGATGTTATGAATGACTTTATCTTCTAAACCAGTATTACCCTTCACTGCTACATATTTTTACTTCACAAAGAGATCTAAAATTTTTGCTACTTCAAAAAGTCTCTACCTTTATTTAGACTTTCAGTGTGACAATATATTTATAATCCAATACAATTCAATAAGCATTTACTAAGTACCTACTGTGTGTAAGGCACTTTGTTGGAGATACTTACGACAAAAGGAATGACTGTTCTTGACTTCAACGAGCCTGTGTTGTACTTGGGAGAAACAAGTAAACAAGTATACTTAATCACAGTTTAGTAGGATGATCTTGCATTTCCTTAGCTCTTTTCAAGGGTAAATATAGGATATTTTAATTTAAAATTGCTTAGCTTTAGTTTATGTTATTTTGGTTATATTATTATGTTCATTCTTCCACATCATATCATCTTGGCTTTGGCTTTAGAGGTAGTACATTCATATCATCTTGGATTCTCAAAGGCTATTCCAGTGTAGTATAAATGCTGGCAGATTGTGCCATGATGATATAATAGTTGTGGAAGAGGTAGAAAGTTCTTTGACTGATGAAAGGAGATAGTTACTCTCTCTTGAATGGTCCCACCCTTGTATAGATGGTGCCATTCTTTCCCAGGTACTTCCTTCAGGTTTCACATTTTAGTCAACCAACTCTGTTGAGTAGTAATAGCTAGCCTTCCTTTCAAGTGTGCCACAGGAATAACAATAGAAATAGGAAGTACCTGAAACAGCTGCCTCAAAGTCTAATTCTAGCTTGTTTAATCATTTGTGTACAAATGTAAGTCTTGATTCACTTGTTTTTCCTCAGCTTTTGCACAGTTATAACGTGCTGTGCAAGAGAGGAGAAAGGAGAGGGAAAATGCAATCACTGTTTTGGATTTAACTCACAAGGTGAAATCATCAAAACCAGTATCTGCTTTGGCTTGCCTTTAGCCATCACTGTTGCTCTACTTTCACTTACATGATGAAACCACCTTTTTGTGGTTTCAGATCTCCTAATCTCCTGGTTCTGATGCTTATTGGAATAGATTACCTAGCTGCCCCTTGCTTCCTGTGATATTCTTTCATGCTCAACAGACCTTACTATGGATCACAGCAAGGGCCATGCCCAATCTTATTCTCAGGTTTCCAGCATAGCAACTGAGGATGTCAATGAATACATTGGCATTGGTAGCCATGGCAGCTTTCTCTTCTCTGTTTACTTATTCTCGTGGCAGTATTGATCCTTTATGGGTTTCTTTTGAACTGTATTATGCTCATGCCTATCACTCTATGGCTTTCTGCAATCATCTGACACCACTGAGGTGTTCCTCATCCATGAATGTTCTGATCACAAACATTAGGGAAGGCATAAGACAGGGAGATATATTCTTGCCAAATACCATTGGAATCCAGAACAGAGTTCAAGTTGAATAGGGATTCAATGGTGGGGTCCTCTGGATATGCTTCTTTGTAGAAGAAATTACAGTGGATACATTAAGCTCTACAACACTGCAGACTTTGGAGAAGAGAACTGTCATTCATGGTTCAAAGGAGTCTGCCCTGGCCATTCACAAAAGAAAGACCAAGTGAATAACAAATTTATATTGCCCAGATTAAAACAAACATAAAGCATGTAATCTAGGATAGCAAGTACAAATGGACAAGAAGTTGAGCTCGGTGTTGAATAAAAGGAAAAGGACAGGCTTACTGTGTTTGGTAAATTGAAAAACCCCTTTAATTCAGGAAAAGAAAGGCCCATCATCTTAATACCAAAATTCTACCACTGCTGCTTCATTGTAAAAAAAATATGAAATGTAACAATATTTGAGGAATTAAAAGTTAACATTATGCAGAAGGCAACCACAGGAGAACTTCCTTGATGGAAGCTAAAGAATTCAGAAGAGGAGGGGAAGAGGTAGCACATTCTAGGCATGGAGTATGGCCTGTGGAAAGGCATAGAGATGGGGAATGGACAGGAAACATCAACCAGGACAATTTGCCTGGAACAGTGTGTGAAGAGAAATAATGCTTAATAAGCTTTAAAAGTTGACATTAATTGACAAGCTTATGGTGACAAATTACTGAAAATTGAGGGGATAGAGCAGCTAGGTGGTGCAGTGGATAGAGCACTGGCCCTGGAGTCAGGAGGAGCTGAGTTCAAATCTGGCCTGAGACACTTGACACTTACTAGCTGTGTGACCTTGAGCAACTCACTTAACCCTGATTGCCTCACCAAAAAGCAAAAACAAACAAACAAATACAAAGAAAATTGAGGGGATGCCCATCAATTGGGGAACAGTTGAACAAGTTGTGTTATATAATTTGATGTAATACTCTTATGTTAAAAGAAATGATGAGGTGGATTGTTTCAGAAAATCTGGGAAGATCTATATGAACTAATATAAAGTGAAGTGAGCAGATTCAATACATCATTGTACATAATAACAGCAATATTGTAACAACGATCAACTGTGAAAGATTTAGCTGCTCTGATCAAAACAGTGATCCAAAAAAATTCCAAAGGATTCATGATCAAAAATACTATCCAACTCCAGAGAGCGAATTGATGAACTTTGTGTGTAAGTTGAAGTATAATTTTTTTGCTTTATTTTTCTTGGTTTTTTTTGTGTAACTTGGCTAATATGGAAATATTTTTTGCATTATTTCACATGTATGATTGATATCATATTGAATGCCTTCTTAGTGGGTGGGGGAGTAGCTGAAGGAAAACAGAAAATTTGGAACTCATTTTTTTTTGAAAATGTTAAAATAAACAATAAATTTAAAAATTATAATAAAATAAAAACAGAAGTTAATTACTTTATAAAAAAGAAATATTCAAAGAAAATATGAAGATTAGACAAATAGAAGAAAATGTAAGGTATTTCATATGATAAGCAACTGACTTGGGGAACAAAAGGTCAAGAGGAAATAAATTAAGAAGTATTGGATACTGTAAGCAGCCAGAAAGAGTTCAAATACCTTTGAATGAGCTACATTCAGAATCAAATAAGATTTGGAAGCCGTCACCATAAAAAAAGAGATGAGCTTGTAATGCAGTAATAAGAAAGGCAAACGATAAAGATTTACAAGTAAAAATAACCTCTCTGGGGAAAAAAATTAGTATTATCTTACAGGGAAAATACACATTTAGATAAATAAAAAATTTCAAAGCATTCTTTATGAAACAATCAAACCTGAGTAGAAACTTTGAATGCAAACACAGGAGAAACATAGAAAAGTAGATGCACATGAGTAATCAGCAAAAAATTCTTAAGGATTAATTGTTTATATTCTAATGGATTTTGGGGGAATAATACATGTCTCCCTAGAACTCTATTGTCATGAGGGGTCATAAAGGATGTCAAAATAATATGAAGAACTTGAGAGTCTTTAGTTTATGTTTTGATGATCTTTAAGGGAAAAACAAAGAAATGGAGGACAGGAAGGATACCTTAGAAACAACAAGGGGGAGAAAGAGTAAGGGAATTTATCTCACATCATTGAGGTGTGCAAATAGAAGTCTATATAAAAGAGACAGGGGACAGAAGAGGGCTCATCACTTGAACCTCAATTTCATCTGAACTGGTGAAAGAAGAATACACACAGAACAAGATGTAGATAGGCATTCAACTTCTCAGGAATATAGAAATGAATGGGGAGAAAGCAGAGAATAAGTGTGAGGGAGGATTCAGGGAAAAATAAGCAAGCAAGAAAGTAAAGACCTGAATGGAATTTTAGGAAAGTTGTATATGTTAGCTCTCTAGTGATTAGTGCACTAAAAAGAGATATACATAGTTCTAAGCTGTATGTGGCATCTTTATAAAAGTTGACCATATATTAGCACATAAAAACCTCACCAGCATTTGTAGAAAAACAATGATATGGCATATTATTTTACATCTATCAGATTGGATAAAACAATTGAAGGGGAAAGCAACAAATGTTGGAGGCAATGGGGAAAAAATGGAACACTAATTCACTGTTGGTGGAACTGTGAATTGATCTAACAATTTTGGAGAACAATCTGGAATTATGCCCAAAGAGTTACTAAACAGCCTATACCCTTTGACCCAGAAATATCACTAATAGGTCTATTTCCAAAGATGATTAGGGAAAAAGGAAAAGAACCTATATCTTATAAAATATTTATAACAGCTCTCTTTATGGTGACAAAGAACTGGAAATTGCAAGGATGATTAACAATTGGGGAATGGCTCAACAAGTGGTGGTATATGTTTGTAATGGAATACTACTGTTCTATGAGAAATGATGAGCTCATTGACTTTAGAAAAAAGCATGGCTAGTTTACATGAAATAAGGAAGAGTGAAATGAGCAGAACTAAGGGAACATTGTAGATAGTAACAGCAATATCATTTTAAGAGCAACTTTGAGTGATTGAGTCATTTTGACTATTATAAATACCCAAATTAATTACAAAGGAAATATGAAGGAAGACACTATTTGCATCCAGAGAAAGAACTGTTAAATAAAAGTATGTATAGAATGATTTTACATGTGTATGCATATTTGTGTCTAATGGTAGGCTCTCTGGGGTGGAGGGTAGAGGGAAGAAAAAAGAAAATAGAAGAAAGTTACATACCAACTTTAAAAGGAATATTTAAAATATTTAAAAGGAATAGCAAGTTGCACATAATAGATTTGTAGTTTCATGTGCAATCATCTTTTTTGTCCTGCTATGTTATGGAAATGCTTGTTTTATTTCATAAATTAAAAAAATACAATTAAAAATGGTAATATTAAATATATATTTTACTGACAAGAGTACAGTGAAAATTACTTTCAACAAAATGTCATTGAAGAAAGGATTCAACATTAATTGGAGTTTAAGTAAGTTTAGTACTAAAGAATTGGCAAGTTGAAGAACGATGAGACAACATAACAAAACTTCAGAGTGTCAGCTAAAGCAGTCCTTAGGGGAAATTGTATATCTCTAAACACTTTCACCAATAAAAGAGAGAAAGAACAGATCAAGAAATTGTATCCAAAAAATGAGAAAACAAAAAAAAATCCTAATTAAAAAACAAAATAGAAATCCTGAAAATCAAAGAAGAGATTACAAAAATTGAAAGGAAACATGAATAACAATAATAAAAAACTATGAACTTTTAAAAAATAACATGTACAAAACAGTTAATTTAAAATTGACAACTTAAGTGAAAAGGATGACTATTTTTAAAAAATATAAAACACATATTAGCAGAATAAAAAAAAATCAGGTTAAACAGGTTAATTAGGTTAAGCAACCTAATTTCAGAAAAAGAAATTAAACAAATCTTAATTAATTCTCAAAGATTAAAAACCTCAGTACAAAATAACTTTACAATTGAATTCTATCAAATGCTGAAAGAAAAATTAATCCACATATCACACAAATTCTTTGCAAAAATAGCAATATTAGAGATCCTACTAAATTCTTTCTATGCTACAAAAATGATCTTGATAGCTAAACCAGAGATAGCCAAAATGGAGGGAAAAAACTATAGATTGTTATCCCTAATGAGCCTTCATGCAGAAGTTTTCAATAAAATATTAGAAAAGAGACTCCAAGAATATATAACAAATATTACACATTATCATCAGGAGAGATTTATACCAGAAACAATAGCATTGGTTTAATATTAACCATAAACTATTGTTAACTATAAACTTAATTAGCTATATCAATAATTACCACAAATAGCATATGATTATTTCAATACACACTAGAAAAACACTTGGGTAAGATGATAGACTAGATGATAGACTCTAATTCTTACAATCTTTCAAAATTCTCTAAATCAAGAATTATATACAAGAGGTAATTTTAGCTATCTCTCAAGAACTATATGAAGTAATGAAATGATGAATTAAGGGTAGAGAAAGCTAATCCCTAATCTGTTTTATTCCCATCCATGAATCATTAGAAATTTGCTATATCTAACTTTCCTAACTCCACATTTGACTCAGCACCCCTACCTCTCCAGCCCCCATGTTGTGGCAGGGATGTACAAAAGGACCTATAGGTTTGTACTCTGAGATACACTGAATAACTCCATTGTAGCTGTTGCAATCTCTGGCACCAACACTCCCTCCACTTCCCCTGCCCTCACTCCACCAGTGTATGGTAATGAGTAACAGAATTCAAATCTACTGATCCCACTGTCCTCACTCCCCACCCTTTTATGGAGGAGGTAGAGGTATGGAAAATAAATGGTTGTTCTGCCCAGGGTGACAGTGAGTATTATAGTATTACAGTAGTACACAACCAGAGAATTAAAGAATAAAGGGAACTGGGGCAAGGCACCAGTGTGTGTAGGACTCCACTAGGTTTGAAGGAAAGAGAACTAGCATCCAGTTTGGTCCAGTTCTTTTCCCCCAGAGGTCACTTGGGAAAGGACCCAAGGCTGGTTAAAAGTGAATTTCCTAGCTTAGTAGGAGACTGAAACAGTCATGGGGTCCAACTCTCAGGGAATCCACCACCAAAGGGGAAGGAGTCAGAAAATGAGCAATAAGAAAATAAAATGGAGAAACTATGGAAATTACCAAAACTTTTAGGAGAAAGAAAACTCAGCTTTTTAGATGAGTACTTTTTAGTCCTTGAGCACAGGCTGATAAATCAATAGGGAAGATACTAATAATAGAAAAAAAAATATGACCTCTACAATATCTAAATGACTCCAAACATCTCTGAATAAATATCACAAGAAAGGGGAAAATGAATCAACACCTGATGAGACAAAAGATTATATAGATTTTCGAGGGAGCATGGAACCACAGAAGGATTTTCCCAAATAATATAAGGGAGAAAAAAAACAAATCAAGAAAGCAGAATTTATGACCTGCACATCAGAAGTAAGTAGTGGAAAAGAAAATCTTGAAATCACCGTGGTAAATCTCCAAAGAAACAAGAGGGAGAATAACTGATTTGGGAAAATAAATATATAAAAATGAAGAACAATCTACAAGAAGAGGAGGAGCAAAAAGCAATAATATTAAAAATAACACATGATTTTTATACAAACAAAACAATTATCTCAAAGGCAGGATATGTAGAGATAACATAAGAACATAATATAAGAATAAAACTTCCAAAAGAACATGATAAATAAAAAAAACCAAATACCATAATTCAAGAATAATACAAGAAAATTGCCCAAATTTCTTAATAGAGGAAATAAAGTGCCAGTTTAAAGGATACAGAAATTGCCTCCAGAAAGAGGCTGGGGGAAATCCTATAGGTTTCTCCCATAATGCATAGTGGTTAAAATGAACAATTCCAATAACAAACAATTCCAATGACAAAAAATTCTGCAAATGACTAAGAGAAATACCTTCTACATTCCACACTATACAAAGGAAATGGTATTCAAATAACTACAGACTATTCTACATCTACCAGAAAACACAAAAAGGAATGGAATAATGTTTTCCAAAAACAAAGATGCAATGAGAGCAAATAGCTGAGGATGCAGCAGAAAATGATATAACTTGAAAACCTGAGTCTAATTATCAATGAAAAAAGATAGAATTTGATAGAAAAGAGGTATTTGGAGCCTCTCTAACAAAAACAGACAGATATGAGTATATTTACTTCACAAACACCTCTATCCTGCCTTAACAGAAAAATAATAAAAATAGGTAAATACAAAGGTGCAAATCATGAAACAAAATACCCCAGAAAAAAAGGAAGGGAAAGCTAAAAATAGAAAGACAACAAAGACTAACAAAATCACAACAGATGGAACATCATGAGATTTCTTTCTATGAGTACACAGGGAGACAAGAGGGAAAACAGAATTTAAAGTTCTGTGACTGTGGAGAAACACCATGAAATACAAATCATTCATCTGCTGCATTAGTGTTTTATTGAAAATAAATTCAGAATGGTAGCATACCTAAAAGGGTCAGAGGTTTACCAGAAGATAAAGGGGAATATATGAGAAATGTTAATCAAGGCAATGGTAAACAAGGAAGAGAAAAAACCTCTTTCAGTGTTTCAGGAAGAAGAGGAGCTATGAGAATGTTGGTGAAGTGGCAAAGGGAGGGAATGAAACAGAGGGAAAGGGAAAATCTCCACTTAATGATAGGAAGTACTTTACTCAAAATGTTCCCATGGAGAGAGAGATTCTATCTATCTATCTATCCATCTATTTAATTATATATGCATCTATATTGAAATGTGGACCTTAAGTGGTTATAATCTTTAGGAATTTGCTGTTTATGGAGACCACAACCTCTGAAATAATGTTATTTCTCCATGGATAGCATCCTGACTCAGTAGAAGGGGAATCAGAGCTCCAGGAAATAACTCACATCGAGAAAGTTGAGAGGACATAGATCCAGAGGGGAGATTTCATGGCAAAAAGTGAAAAAAAATGACACATTCAGAATGTAGGAAGTAGTAATGAACCTCAAAATTAAGGACATGGGAAAATTGGGCAATATTTCTTCTTCTCTGTTCAGGAATTAATACTTCTAAAAGTGGAGCACAAAAGCAATTAAAGTGAAAGAAGCAATGTCTACAAAACAATAACATAAAAACTATTAGGAAAAGGAAACTTAAAATAGGTAACTTAAAAGTGAAGGAGAAAGACTAAGGAAAGAGTAAGTAAAGGATAATGAATAAAAGAATAAAAGTTTAGAACAGAAAAAAAGGGAAGAAAATTTTAAAAAAGAACAAGAGGAAGAAATCTATTTTGGGGGGAAAATGGTGTAGTAAATTTAAAAAAAAAACCTAACAAATTAAAGAAATTGAAGTGAAGAAAAGGAAGAACTTAACTATTTGAGAGAAAAATAGGGGAATAATTAAGTAAGTAGGTAACAAGAAGAAAGAAAAGGGAATTAATAAATTAAATTAAACTCCAAGACAAAGGAAATAGCATGTGGAGGGGATGGGGGTGGGGGACAAATGGGAAGGGAACTTTGAGGGTGAGTTAAGGAGAGCCAATGGTTGCTTTATCATAGGTCATAACTGAAGAGGAAAAAAAGTACTGTCTTTTCAAAGGAAAAGGAACTCTCTGAAATATCTCAAATCAGAAGAAGATATTAGAGACAAATGGAGGAAAATATAAACCTTATTCTCATAACTTCAAATATGAATGTCTTCTAAAAATGCAATAGAACAAAAAGTGACAAATTGGACAAGAAAACAAATTTCACAATCTATTGCTTACAAGGAATATGCCCCAAAATCGAAGACATAACAAAATGAAAATGTGGAGCTGAAATAAAATTTACTATGCATTACCTGAATCCAAAGAACCATGGGTTCCAAAAATGCTATCAGACAAATAAAGAAAAATTCACAGCATAAAAAGATAAATAGGCAAAATAAATATTTGATGCTAAAAGAAGTATAGATAATAAACCAATTTCAATAATAAACATATCCTCTAAATACCTTAGCATTTAAATTCATAAAGACAAAAATAACTGAATTACAAGAAGAAATAGACATTAATAAACTAATGGCAGAAGACTTTAATATCCTCTTATTTTTGACAAATCTAACAAAAGAAGAGGAAAAAAATATAGAATTGAACAAATTGATAAAGAAATTAGAATTTAAAGAATATTGGTGTCTTCTAAATGGGGTTACTGGGGGCAGCTAGATGGCACAGTGGATAGAGCATCAGCCCTGGATTCAGGGATACCTGAGTTCAAATCTGGACTCAGACCCTTGACACTTACTAGCTATGAAATCCTGGGCAAGTCACTTCACCCCATTGCCTCACCAAAAAAAAAATTGGGATTACTAAAGAATATTTACATATATATATGTATATATGTGTGTATGTGTGTATGCATATATATATATGTATACACACACACACACACACACACACACACACACACACATGCACATAATCAACCGAACCTCATGGAGAAAAAATTTTAACGATGATATATTAAGGCACAGAGATTTTGCAAATACATGTAAAAAGGCAAAAATTATAAATATATCCTACATAGATAATAGCACAACAAAAATTATAATCAGCCCAAGGAGCACAACTTAAAAATCCAATAGAGACTTAATAATAAAATTCTAAATTATGTGGGTCAAAAAACAAATTGTAGGGGCAGCTAGGTGGCACAGTGGATAGAGCATTGGCCCTGAAGTCAGGAGGACCTGAGTTCAAATCCGGCCTCAGACCAAACACTTGACACGTACTAGCTGTATGACCTTGGGCAAGTCACTTAACTCCAATTGCCTCACCAAAAAAAAAAAAATTGCATAAATATAATTTGAGAACAAATCAAATAATTAGTAACTATATGAAAGAAAATGATAATGATAAAATAGCATACTAAAATTTCTGGGATGCAGCTTAAGCAGTCATCAGGGCAAAAACATATCCCTAAATACATATATAAAAATAATACAATAAAAGGGCAGGCAGATAAACAGAATGTTCATTTTAAAACTAGAAAGGCAAAACAACAACAACAACAACAACAACAACCCCAAATAAATATGAATTGACATTGAAAATTAAAGAAATTCCCATATCTGATCACAATCTATTGGCATTTCACCTCTCCTGCCTTCTAATAACAAACTTTTCTTTGTCCACACCATGACCTTGACCCCTCATTTCTCTCCCAGGTGAACTTGCTACATTCTCTTCCTTTCTCTTTCCTGGTTCTTTGGTGTACCCGTTCACCTCTGCACTGTTCTCTTGAGTCCCTTGCCTCCTTTTATTATCACTTGTTGTGTCTTGCCAACTCTCAGCCTTAGATCACTCCTGCCATCCACTGCCTTCACTCTCATGCACATCCTGCTGAATGGGAGAAAATTATTTGGTCGAGACAGTTATATCACTGTCCTGACAGGATCAACTACAAGTTCATGTTACATAACTTAGTTGAACTTTCATTGCTTCTTAGGCTAGCCTTTTACACTTCACTGATCAGCTAACTATTCTACTCTCCACAGAAGCTCTTCTAAAGATTTTCATCCTTCCTCAAACTTCCCATACCTCCCCCTTTCCCACCCTTCTAACCTCACATTTTGTTGAAAAAAAAAAAAACTCTCTTTTCCTTTCCTTTTGTCTCTATCTTACATAACTGAGATGCATTCAATAACTAACTGACCTTTCCACGTATACAAGTGATCCCATTTCATCCCATCCCAAACAGCAGACTGTTCTTCTGCCATCTGATTTTTTTCACATAATCTGTCCTGTTTATTACTATCTGACTGAAATAGATAAACTGGAAATAAAAAAGAATATAGAAATGATAAAGAAAACTTAAAGCTAGCTCTTGAAAAGATTAACACAATTTTAAAAAACCTGATTCAAAAGAAGAAAGAAAATCAAATCAATGAAATAGCAAATATACAGAATAAAATCACAACAAAACCAAAAGAAATAAAAATACTTGTCAGAATTCATTATGTATATTTATAGGTTAATAAAACTGAGAACATAAAAATAGAGGGATACATTCAAAACATAAAATGCCCAAATTAACAGAACATCAAATGGATATCTTAAATAATCTGATTTCATAAAAGGAAATAGAACCAGTTCTAAATAACCTACCAAAGTAATGAAAAACACTCTTTGTCCTAATAGATGCATAATAGAATTTCATTAATTTTTTAATGAACAATTATTGCTAGAACTATATGAATCACTCCAAAAGATTCAGAAAGAGAAGACTCTATCAGACTCTTCTTATGAGACAAATACAGTCCTACTATCCAATCCAGGAAAACTACAGACCAATATCACTAATAAGTATCAATTCAAAATTTAAAATAAATTCCTATCAGAGCATAGCAATTCATCCAAGAAATAATTTGTTGTTGTCAAGTTAGACTTATATTACAGATATACCAATGTTTCAACATAAGGGAAATCACTAACATAATTATATTAAAAACAAACATTTAAAAACCCATTATTTTCTCATTAAATGCAGGAAGTCTTTGACAAAGAATAAAACTCAAAACATTGGCGTATTATTTTAATGCAAAAAGCATTTATCTAAAACCAAAAGCAAGAAGTATTATTTGAGATAATAGCTTCAGCAATGGTGCAGACTATAATAAACCCTCAAAAATCAACATCATTTCTATAAAATAATAACAAAATCCAAGAGACAATAACAGGAAAGGGAACTCTATTCAAAATAACTACAGAATGCGTAAAATATTTTGCAATTCACCAAACCAGACAAAATAGTTGTATAAGTTCAATTACAAAGTGCTCTCTAAAGAAATAAATAACTTTTATAACCTGATCCCATATCTTTTCAATCTTCTTACATGTGTTCTGTGATCCAGTGATATTGATTTTCTTACTATTCCTTGCATATGACACTCAATCTCCCAAATCCATACATTTTTTAGACTGGATTTCCTTAGGATGGAATTACTCATATGTCTAACCATCTAACCAGTGACCACTCATATGTCCACCATCCACTGCTAGGCATGAAAGCTCTGACTTGCTCCATTCTGACCTAAGCTGGTTCATGCCTCCTTAGGTATCTTGGTGGTCTTCCATTTCCAAAAACTCACCATATTGACACTGTATTTAGCACAGACATTTGATTGACTTTTGCCATGCTATAGCAACTATCTACTTGATAATAATTACTGTGAAAACTTGAAAATAGGCTGGCAGAAATTAGGTTTAGTCAAATTACATTTGACAATAAATCCAAAATGACATTATTATTGAAAATCATGTCATAAAAAGTAGAAGAGAAGCAAATAATAAACCTATCATATCTAAGGGCAGGGGGTGTATTCTTAACAAGAAAAAAAGGATAGAAACAATTAAAAAGATAAAATAGTTTTTATATGAAATGTAAAAGTTTCTGCAAATACACAATTAATAACTGTAGAGTAAGAAATGGAAACTGAGTAGGAAAAACATCTTAGGATGAAATTTCTAAAATAAGGATTCGTTATATAAGATATATAGACAACTGATATATGTACTACATAGGCACAGACATTGATATATGCATAAATGTATTACTATTGTTATTATTTTACCAAAAATTATTCCCCAGTAGATAGATGCTCAAAGCATATGAACAGTTATCAAAAGGAGCATTGTGAACTATCAACAACTACATGAAAGAATGTTCCAAATAATTAAGAATAAGATAAATGCAAATCAAAACAAACCTGCGATTTTTCCTGACTGAGAAAACTTGCAAAGGTGACAAAAGTTGTTAATGTTAGCAGAATATTGGCATACTAATGCATTGTTGGTGGAGTTGTAAATTAGTACAACCATTTTGTAAAGCAAACTGGAATCATGCCCATAAAGTAACTAAAATGTTCATACCCAGATATTCCAGTACTAAGCTTACCCTCCCAGGAGGTTATTGATAAGAAGAAAGCCCCTTTGTGCACCAAAACAGTTAGAATAGTACTTTTTGTGATTTCAAAGCTGCTGAACAAATTGTGGTACATGAATGAAATAGAATATTACTATGCTATAAAAAACAACTAAAATGATAAATGCAGAGAAATATGGAAAGTCCCACATGAAGTGATAAAGTAAATAAAGTAACAAAGTGATAAGTAAAGCAAGCAGAGACAAGAAAACAATATACATGATGATTACAAAAATGAAAATAAAAACACAAATCAAAAGTAAATGTTACAAAATTACAAAGAAGAGATATGAGAAGAAACCCATAGCACACTCTTTTGCAAAGGAAGAAGTCCACAGATTTTGGTACATTGCGTATATTTTCTATTTTTTTCAATGTATTAATTGGGTTGTTTTCTAATTTTTGACTCCTTTTTCTTTTTTTCTTTAAAACTATTCTTTGTTTTGTGGATGTCTTTTGAGGGTGGTGGTGGTGTGAAGATGAGATCCTGGGGAAAATTCTGGTGACATAAAAGAGAAATGACATTAATGAAAACTTATTTTAAAATATGATTAAAAAAATAGGAATAGATGGACCTTTATTTAATATGTTAAATAATATCTAAAACCAAGAGCCAAGTCTATGTATAATGACGATAAAGTAGATATATATCTTTCCAATAAGATTAAGAATGAAGCAATGCCATGCATTGCCTCTACTACTATTTTGTATTATGTACACAATATTCTGAAACAAATTAACCTGATAGCCTGTTTGATAAACCCCAGTCAGTGTAAGAACTCACTGTTTGACAAAAATTTATAGGAAAAATTGGATAGAAGTCTGACAGAAATTAGATTTGGTCTAACAACTCACTCTAAATACCAAGATAAACTCTAAATTAGTATATGACCTAGATATAAAAGGTCATATCATAAAGAAATTAGGGGAACAAGAAAGAATGTATCTCTCAGGTCTATGGGTAGAAGAGTTGATAACCAAACAAGGAATAGCAAAGATCAAAGAAGATAAAATGGAATATTGAACGAATCCAAAGCAGCTAAGTTCATAAGCAAACAGTTAACTGGGAGAAAAGTCTTTAAATCAAATTTCTCTGATAAAGGTCTCTTTTCTAAAATATATAATGTATTGATTCAAATTTATAAGAATAAGAACTCTTTGCTAATTGACAAATGATTGAAGTATATGAATAAACAGTTCTCATGGAAAGAAACCCAAACTATCCATTGTCATATAGGGCGGGGGGAGGGAGGGTAAGAGGAATCTTGCAAATCCCTACTAGAGAACTGCACATTAAAGCAACTCTAAGATTTCACCTTATACCTGTCAGATTAAAAATTCTGACAAAAAAAAGGAAGGTGGGAAAATAGGCCCATGGAGTTGTGAATTGATATGCCCATTCTGGAAACTAATTTGGTGCCATGTCCACTAGCTACCAAATTGTGTAAATACTTTAATCCAGAGCCATCTTTACTAGTATTATATACCAAAAAGATTAAAGAAAAAGGCAAAAGTCTTATGAACACAAAAAGTACTTATAGCGGCTCTTTTTCTAGTGGCAAAGAACTTGAAACTAATGTAATGACCATTAATTGTATAATGACTGAACAAATTATAGTATATGAATATAATGGAATACTACCATGCTATAAGAAATGATGAAAGATACTGAAATTAGCAATGACCTCTTGGTCACCCCAGCTCTCTCCAGGAAGTACTTGTCCAAATGATATCAAGACAAACTGAGTGGCCAAGTGATTTGTCTTCCTTTGTAAGTTGGTGTGAGAGGTAAGGTAAAATAAAGAAACTTCTGAATGCTCATTTTGAGTTCAAACTACCAGAAATTATCTTTCTCTGTGTTTCAGAACTAATTCTTTCAATAGCTTTTAGTGAAATAATGTGGAGGTAAAGATTAAAAAATATAGCATTGATTGTGGGCACCTTTTAATGCAAACTTATTTATGAGAGAAAATGATTAGCTCTGTGATAATGAACAATTACTAAACCTCAATGAATCTTACTGCCTTATCTGTAAAATGGGAAAATAATATTTGTATAACTCATGTTTGCCAATCATTAATTTGAAGATTAAAAAAAGAGTAGAGGCAAAACTTAGGAATGATTCCTTAGCCCCTACTTTCTCATTTCAGTATTCTTCCAAACTGTTTTAGGAGGGATGCCCCTTTCCCTCCACATAGTCTTTTATACTTCGTCTAAGGCAGGGCTTCTTAAACTTTTTCCACTCACAACCCCTTCAGTGCTTCTTTAAGAAGTGCTCACACCTTACCCCATATTCCTTCAATCTCTTTTCTTTCTCCTAAGCTCCCAATCTCCTATTCTTAGTTTCGGTCTACTTTCCTTGATCTGGAAATGCTTTCTCCCTGCCAAGCTCATGGATACTTCAGGCCAGAGGTACCAAAGAGTTGAGATTCTACTCAGCTTTCCTGATGAAATTCACCCCTCCACAGATACATTCATTTTATAGGGGTTGGGATGGACAATTTGATGAATTCATCCAAGGTAACCTTCCCCAGACAAACCGAACCAGATCTGCCTCCCTGGCCACCACATTGGAACTTGCTGCATACAGGTCACTCGGTCTCCCATGTTAGCCATGACAGCATGGAAGCCTTCATGAAGGTTTCCTCTCCTCTAGTGAATTCTGGGCTTAAGACTCCATTAAGACTATGGACTAAGTGGCAAAGAGAAAAGAAGTTGACTCAAGGATAATTTCCTGTCTATTCTCACCTTTAGTGTCTTCTTTTCATAAAGTATGGGTATCAAATTAGCTGAGTCTAGACCACTGAGTGGAAATAATACAGATGAGGCAGAACTGGGCTGAGGGGACTGCACACACACACACACACACACACACACACACACACACACACACACAAGATTCACCATCTAGGGACCTCAGTCAAACTGTTCTATAGAGACAAATTTCCCAGAATATAAAAGTCTTGATACACACACATAGAGCCACTAAGTTTAGAAATGATTTTCAAGGTTTAACTCAATGCTCAGAGTTTGCATGCCTATCATTCTCCTGAAGCAAATCGAAAAGTCCTTTTTGATTCCTGCTTCATTTATAGAAAAAATAAATAAATGCTAGAGATGTTCTCAGTGGAAGCTTTCATTGTCACCAAGTATAATAGAAACATTTTAAAGGTAAATTTCTTCAGCTTGATGTGACCTTTTATTTGACAACTCAGAACATTGTTCAAACTGATAAGCAGATTTTCTTTCCAGTAAAATAAAATATCAGAGACTATGTGGAAAATGTGATCTGCCTATCCTGTTGTCTAATCAAATAATAGCTGGTTTTTGTTTCTCTTTCACAAAGCTGATTTTGCTGTGTTCTTCTCGTCTCCCAATCAGCTCAGCTAATTTGCCAGGAAACCACTGGACTGACAACTTGTACAGCTGTGTCTCTGACTTAAGGGAGTAGGTCCCAGATATGACATTTGAGTGGATGCCTTTCAGTATTGACCCAAACAATTATTCTTTGTGCAATTAAAACCCTAGTATAATGGTACCCAAACAGGGTACTACAGTTGTCTAAAAAGAGATACAAGGTATTTTTGCTTTTGTAACAAAAAAAGTCTCCTGTTTGACTTTTCCCCTCTTTACTTATCCTCTCTGTGGTCACTGAGGATGAAAATTTCTTTATCTCTCCTCATTCTGGATGAGTTCAAGGGTGTGTGTGTGTGTGTGTGTGTGTGTGTGTGTGTGTGTGTGTGTGTG
>NW_020955184.1:2807705-2905165 GCF_900497805.2 Vombatus ursinus
GTGTGTGTGTGTGTGTGTGTGTGTGTGTGTGTGTGTGTGTGTGTGTGTGGTGTCATGTCCATTTGAAATCAACCCAATAAAACAAATGCCAAGGGAATAGAAAATAGACTATGCTGAAAGTAGATTCCATATTGTAATGTCACAGTTGACTTCACTCTGGACATACCTTCTGGGAAATACAGAAAATGAATCTAGGAAGAAAGTTTAGGAGTTATTCTTAATAAAAATATTTCTATTCAGAAGATTTTGCCCTTGTACTCCAAGGAAAAGAGAAATTTCATTTTTATAAAACTTTGCTTATAACCACTTAAAGTTTAAACTGACTTAATCATAGAATTAATGGTTGACTGCAGCTTTTTTGACTCCTCAAATGCTTTGTTCTTTACAAATTAATGGAAAGCTGTGGGGAAAAAGACACTAATCTAGGAAAGTCTCTACCAGCCAAAAGTAACATCCATATAAACAATGAACCCTCTAAGAATAACTCATGCCAGCAGAAGAATCCTCCCAAGTCAGCAAAAGACAATGGGGAAGATGTTACATTTAATTATTATGGGGAAAGATTAATTCAACAAACATTTTTAAGCACCTATAGTGAACAAGATCTTTTCTAAGCAAGGAGCATGAAATATGAAAAATAATGCCGTATCCCTGAACTTAATGAGTTTAAAATCTAGCAGAAATGCTGAGTTACAATGCAAAGATAAATAATACTGCACTCTACATTGCAAGTACAAGCTTGGCAGAAATATTTTAAAATTAATTTATTGTTATTCTAAATCTGAGTGTTATTAAGAGAGAAATGTCCAAACTGCTCCATTTTCTCCAAGTCACTTTAAACTCACAGTTTAGGATATTAAATCAGGAATATTTCAGTCAAGACTGAATGAGGGTTTGGAGTTTAGGTAACAGCTCAGTTAATAATTTGCTTCATTAAACAGAATAATAGTCTCATAATTATTGGAGAATCATTTTCCTCCTTTAACCACTCCCTTAAAGGAGTCTACTTACCATCAGGTCAATGACAGCTAAACTTCCATTAATTGAAATAATCAAAGAGACTTCTTTGACTTTTAGGTAGATCATTATCTTCATATGATCAAGATAGATTTTCTAGGGCTTCTAGCTTGGTTCTCCACCAGAATTAATTCCAGAGAAGAGACTTTTCTGGGTTGACCAGGGAAAAGGCAGTAAAGCATTCTTTGGAATATATAGTTAATGAAAGACTGATAAAGTTTCCTTTTCAGATTAGTCCAAAGATATCAGACTGGGATAATTTTAAATATTTTCTTAATATTTCAAAAGGAGGAAACAAGGATCTTTGTTTCCATAATGAAAATAACACTACATATGAAAATGTAAGACAAGGAAACAATATACACAATGACTCAACAATGTAAATGGGAGGAACAGCTATATGCAAAAAAATTAAAAAATTAATGTTGTAAAATTATAAACGTAGGTATGACTCTAAAAAAGAGATGTGAGAAGACATTCCTGGCCCACTTCTTTGCAGAAGTGGTTGGCTAAGGGCATTTTGCGTTGCACATGTTTTTTTGGACTTTTTCAATGTGTTGATCACTTGTGCTAATTTTTTCTCTTTTTTGTTTTTAAAAATATTATTTGTCATATGATGTGATTCTCTAAGAAGGGGAGAGAGGAAGATACTGGAGAAAACTATGATGATATAAAAGACTATCAATAAAAAACATTTTAAAATCATTGCATTATAGAGGTCATGAAGGTTTTATGATCAATTTTTCCTGAGGGGAATTCAAGAAAAACATCTACAGAAGCAGCCATCAGAACTGAATCTTTAATAACCATTCATATTTGTAAAGCACTTCAAAGTTTGCAAAGTATTTTCCTCACGAGAACCCTGTGAGGTCAGGAGTACAAACATTATTTTCCCCATTTTACAAGGGAAGCTGAGCCTCAGAGAACTTAAGCATGTGGTTGTACAACTTGTAACCTATGACTCAAACCCTGGTTGCTTATGACTACAGGTTTATCATTTTATTAATTAATTAATGAATTTGCCATTATGATACCCATCCTTTTAAAAGAAAACAAGGAAATCAAGAGGTAGAGAAATGTAAGGACCTCTGACACATGAGTTAGAGCTGAAAAGCAAACAATAAAACCTGCTCTCCAGGTCCCTCCAGCAATGAGTTATTTTGGATAACCAAGTTATCTGGAGAGACTGCCTTCAGCAATTAAATTTTGTTTTCTTCATCTTTTAAAAGAGACCTTCCTCAAATGAATTATTAACATTATTATCAAAATTATTTTTGTTATTGTTCAGTCATGTTCAAATCTTTGTGACCCCATTGGGGGTTTTCTTGGAAAAGATACTGGAGTGGTTTGCCAATTCCTTCTCCAGTTCATTTTACAGATGAGGAAACTGAGGCAAACAAGGTTAAGTGACTTGCCCAGTGTCACACAGCTAGTGAGTGTCTGAGGTTGGATTTGAAGATGAGTCTTCCTGACTCCGGGGTCAGCACTCTATCTATCCACTGTGCTACCTAGCTGCTCCATCAAGATGATAGGGACATATAATTGAAACCATCATTACAGTGGATTACTTGGGGTATACAGGGTGTTCAAGGAGGACTAGCACCTCTGATGTGAAGGCTTGATGAGCCCTTTCCAGGGCTGCTCATTCAGCTTTGGCATCCACCTTTCACCCAACTCTCACCTGTGGCTCCAAGAAGCTGTGGCATGTCCAGCAGCCACATCCCAGGAAATAGGTTTCAAACCTTTCAATGAGTTAGGGGGGTGTCTATCCAAATATGTTAAGTTTCTCATACTCCCACAGTGAAAAAAATGGGTGGCTGAGAACAATTTGTTTCAATGGCCATGAAAGATGGCTGAAGTAGGCACTGTGTAGCACTTACAGCATGGATAAACACGTAATACTCAAAGATGCCAAGGTCATCCACTGCAGCCAAGGACACTGACAGTTGTCTTGACTTGTGTCATGCCACTGGGCTTTGATGATTCTAGAAGAGAGAGTGAGGCTAATAACTTTGTGTAACTATGCCTCACTTAAATATGATTCATGTAGTAGTCAAGAAATCACCCCATGATGTCATTGGTCCCCTTCAAAAATGAAGGACAAATACCAAAACACTGGAGCAGAAATATTAGTTTTCATTTCTATAAGGGATTGCCATTTCTAAAATATTCTCCTCACAGATTACATCAAAATTAATACTCTCTTCCCTCCTCAAATTACCTTGTACTTACTTATCTATGTATATTTTATTTCCCTTCAGTACAGCATAAACTCCTCATGGGCAGGACAAGCAATTTTTTCTTCCTTTATATCCCCAGTGTGTGTTGCATTGAAAGTAATGTTAGAACTCTCAAGAATCTAGAGAAATTTTGGCCAATTTTTTTATTATAAAGATCAGGGAACTGAGTTTTGGAGAGGGGAATTATTTAATCACTTCTCCCAGGTCAAACAGCTAATATTATCTATAATACCTTCTCATGTCAATGGGAGTCAACCAATAAGAATTAGATCCATATTATGGATTGACTTTCCAGGCCTTAGTTTGCCTAAGTTAGCAAGATCAAGAACATACCAAGTCATTGGTAGAGGAGATGTTCAACTTGCCAACCTAGAATACCCCACTGTAGACCATGTAATTTCTGGGGATTTGTTTTTCCCTATAAAGAAAGTTTTAAGTAGGTCATTACACAACAGCAAAGAAACTAAATTTAAGTAACATAAATATTCAGATCTCATCTTTCCAATCTACATTTTCTCAATGAAAATGACAATATCTGATAGTCTCAAATTTTTCTATCACTTTATGGTTGTCAGATTGTGGATCACCTTGTAACACAATTAAATGATCCAATTAGAACCATTTCTAACATGAGGAGGAGAGCAAACATGAGAAAATGCTTTTTGAAAATTCCATTAAACAAAGCCAGTTGGTATGTTTCATTTTGAAAATCCCTCAAATTTTCCACCCTATAAGAGATTACAAAAAGAGAGAGAGTATTTAACACTATTTTCAAGAAATGCCATTTTAAAAGAAAATGCATTTGTATTACTTTATCTCTTCTGGGAGGAGAAGGTTTTGTTCCAATGGTGGAGGAAAGATGGCAAATGGGCATAATTAGTCATATCTCTAACACCCTAGTCTTGACCAAGAACTATAGGATCCCATTTTAGTTTGACTCTACCCAGGTGCCAGACAGAGATGGTAAGAGTTTCAAAATGTGCTGCTTGGTTTTGGCAATGGAAACCAATATACCTGGAGGATACCCTGAGAAGAGACGAATCACATATGCTGCTAACTTGAAACTGTATTCACAAGATGTCAACCACTGACCCAGCCCTCACGTTCATTTTATTTGTGCTCATATATTTGAAAAAAAATTTAAGTTTACTTTTTAAAAACTAAATAACATTGCCTTGTGGCACTCATATTGTATCTATTACACATTTCACTTCAAAACCTCATCTCTCCTAAACCCTCTTCAATGAGCTTGAAGGAGCACAGCAAAAGGAAAGGAATTTTCTATTTAACTAGAGCACTGACATTCTGTTACACAATTCGATCTTGTCTATTTACCTGCTCTCAAAAACACAAGGCACTAAACACAAAATGCTGAATGCATCAAGTCTGTGGTGCCATAGGTGTCTGAATGCATCTGTAGCTTCCCTCTCACTCATCAGTGTAATTGTTGTCATGTTATTCCATTTTTTGATTAGTCTAGTCCCTCAAGCTCAATGCTTTTTCTGTCCCAACGTTCTTCTGCTGGTTGTCATGGTGACTGAATTGTTAGAGAGTAGAAAGGCTCTGTTGTCTGTCATTGTTCTGTTGTGGTTTAGGTAACGCAGGAGGCAACACAAGTGAAGTGGATGGACCTTTTTAGCTCTGCATCATTTCATAGTATTGAAAAAAAATCACATAAAAAAGGAGCAAATAGGCCCAAAGAAATAACCAAGCTCTTTCTGAAAGAAAGTGCACATTATTATAAAGAGGAAAAATGGCACTAATGATGAACTGAGTGATCCATGAGAAATGCTGCTGAATATTACATTTATTACTAGAACAATTGCAGCACCTTAAACATTACATACAATACCTATCATTTTATCATTTTAGAGTGAATATAGTTTTTAACTATGCTGTTGGAGCATCACCCCCCTTTGGCTATATTGCTGCTGTATAATTTTAACCTTTCTGCCTAAACGGCTGTCTCATTGAAATAAGCAGAATTAAGAGTTGGGTGAATTTTTTTCTTAAGTGATGATTTAGTGCTGTGGTCAATTTGTGCTTTACTAAGATGTAGAAATTTACTCTCTCCAATTGGATCTGGAATGATTTAAAAAAAAAAGATTTGAGTCTGATCCTTACCTTAAGTAGTACAAAAATTGTGAAAGCTAGACAAAAAAAAAGTCTAATTCTTCCTTTGACTTAGTTGCCAATTTTCATCTGTTTGAAATCAAGTGAAGAAAAAGACAATAGATGTAGTCTAATTTACACAAGTCTTCTTCAAAGGATTTTCCTAAGCTTGCTTTCATGGTTTAGTTGGTAGACAAACTACCTGTCCTATCCAGTAATTACAGTTATCACTGGGATTTATTAAAAATAGTTGGTGACTGTAATATGAATCTAATATCCAGTAAACTGACTGTACTAGAAACCTGGTTTCAAGCTATAGTGAATTTTATCATACTTATAGTCAATAACCACCACAAGCCAGCATTTATCCATAAATATCTTTTTCTATCAGTACTCTAGGACTCATACTCATTACTTTTGTTGAGTTCAGTGTCACTCTAGTTTCATGTACATTCAGCTCCAATATAACTGATTTTGCCATTAAAAGAAAAGAAGCTGGCTAGAAGAGGGCTATTTCCCATCTAACAGTCCTCTAGGAAATGTGTTATAGTGGTGCGTTCATAAATGCCAGAATGCATTTGTTTAGCATTACAAGGTATTTGATAGCAGCTGAAGTCTTTGAAACATTCTCCTCTTGCCTTCCAAGAGTGCTCCACAATGACTTTAAAAACTAACCACTAAAGAGTGTTTGAAAGGGCACTTACTATTTACTACCCTGTAAATATATATTTTGATTTTTTCTTCATACTATTTAATGGTATAATATTCAGTCAGGATCTGTGGAAACCAACTAACAATCACAAAAGAGACACTCTAAGGAAGAGTACCAGCACTTCCTAAATTGTGCTTCACTACTCACATCAGAAATGCTGCTGACTGAATTCATCATCTTGCCAAATATTCACATGCTTGCAGTCTGTTCTTGGTTTAATATATTATATTGACTCAGGTTGAAGTTGATTTTCAATAAAGGTCTACAAATAATGCTCTTCTACTGTGATCTTTTGACTTCCAACATCAGCTTTTTCCCTCCCACTCCTTCCTTCATATTAAATATTCCAAACCTAGGAAGACTAATGTACTTGGGGAAAAAGATGACTTTTGATGTTAAACCTACCCAGTAATCAAAAATGATAAAGAAAAATAGGGCAGGTAGAAACATTTCTTAGTATTATAAACAGGAAGAAAATAGATGATTCTTTGCTTTTGCTTAAAAAGTGTCCAAACCTCATTGGAGGCAGATTTTGGCTCACCCAGAGCATCACTGCTCTGAGACCCATTATAAAAGGCTGGCAAAACTGAAAAGCTCCCCTCCCCTATTAATTCAAATTAAAGTTGACCTTCATAGATGTACCATTGCAGGAATGTTTTTTTTTTTCCTTCTGGTGATGATGCTGTGAAAATTATTTCTTTCTGAATGGGCTTTCCTTTCCATTCTTTCCTCATGGTAACTTTTGAAAATTTGTTAAGAAAGAAAAAGAGGGGGGAGAGAGGGAGGAATAGAGGAAGGAAGAAAGTAGGAAAGGAAGAAAGGAAGGAAAGAAAGGGAAAGACAGAAAGACAGTAAGCAAAAAAAAGAAAGAAAAGAAAAAAGAAGGAAGGAAGGAGGAAAACAAGGAAGGAAAGAAGGAAGGAAGTACAATTGACTTACCACCACTCACAAACTTCAAGCTATCTAAATGCTTTCTCTTTAGGAGAAAAGAATAAATGGCAGCCTACTGAAGAGTGCATGTAGGGCAAATGCACAATTGTAATCACTACTTTACATGCAAACCTGTTTGACTCTGCAAATCTCTACTCTATCCTTTGGATATATTTCTATAGTCCTGTGCACAGCTAAACAGGGAGGGTTTAAGCAAAGTAGCTTAAAGCATTAAATGGCAAAAGGTAGTATGGTCCAGCTGTTTCTTAGCAATGATAAAGTAAACCCTATAGACAAATGAACTTCTTCCAGCTTGGAAACCCACACCTAGCTAAAGAAGAGAGAAAAACAAAACACCTAAATCTCTGGAACAATCACCATACTTATCATATGAATAAGAGAGAGAGTTTGGAGTAAAGAAAGGTTGATTGATCTTTAGGGAGAAAGACAGATGTGGAAACAGAGACAGAGAAACAAAGAGACAGAAAGATAGATAGAGTCAGAGACAGACAGACAGAGACAGAGGGAAGGTGTGGGAAGATTTTGAGTAGGGCAGGAAGGGAGGAAATGAAGAATTCCTATTTTGTCTTCTTTTAAATGGTTTTATTATGTTTATTATTTTTTATTTTTTTCTGGACTTGTGATTTCCTCAATTAAAAGAATACTCATCAAAGGAATTCTTTCTAGCAATACAGATTATGGGATCATATAGAACTGGATCATATAAAGCTGAGTGGAACCTCAGAGGCTATACAGTCCAACCTCCTAATTTTACGAATGATTAAAATGAAACACAACATTGAAGTGACTTGTATAGAGCCATAAAGCCTGAGGTGGAATTTGAATTCCAGGTCTTTCCAATGCAATACTCTATCCATAATGCTTCACTGAATATCATCAAGTGAATTATGCTGGTGACAATTAAAGACTATCACTGGAAATTGAAATAGAACCTGTGGAATTTACCGTAGACAGCTTTTCTAGATGCCCTTACATAGGATGAATAATAAAGTAGTTTAAAAACAATCCATGAATCTTATTTTTACAATGTAAAATGAGACCACATTTGTCTCTGTGTGCTGATTATATATGGCCAAGGACTCTTACAGTTTTCTAAATGCCCTGGAATTCTGAAAGCAAGGAAATTGAGTTTTGTAGAGAGTTAGGCAACTATATAATGGAACCCCATTTGCTAGACAGTGCATGGTAGAAAATAACAAACACCTGGTGTTGGACTTAGAAATGAGGAGACTCTCAAAGAGAGCAACATATGGAATTTAGGGGCAACTATCAGGAGGCTTTCTCCTCTGATTAAATAATGCACATGAGCTATATATGAGCTATTATATTAACAAGCAGGTGAATTGTATTTTTAAAGTTCAGGGGCCTTTCACATTTCAAACTTTAGACCAAATTGAACACATGAATGCTCATCTTTCTACCCCTTGAAGAAAAGAGAAGCTGATACCCAGAAATACACACACACACACACACACACACACACACACACAATCCATAATACATTGGAAATACATTGGATTTCATTTGGATATAGTTGAGGTATCTTGAAAGTTTCACTGCAAATTCCTTCAAATCCTAAGGAGCAATAGGAAGTACTGTTGGGCTATGAGCTGCTTAATGCCCCTGCATGTAACCGCATCTTTGAAATTCTGATTTTTTGACACTGTCAACTACTTGATAGTCTTGATACAAAGAAGATCAGAGAAGCCCTAATCAAATGTTTCCTGACTTCATCCCCCATCACAGCTTTCCTCTTAAACCAAAATTAGGAAGTGAAGTGATATTTGTTTTAGAAAATACTAACCAGGCACCTGCTTAATGCTATAAATGTTATCCAGCAAAAACAGTCTTTCACAAAGAAAATATTTCACTGGAAAGTCAATATCTGCAGTCTCCTGAAAGAAAGGGAACTGTTTCAAAAATACAAATAAAACCTCCTGTCTCAACTCTCATTCAGCCTCTTTTTTCCCCCCTTTTGGTTTTGTTTCCACTAAGCATATTTTAGGAGCTAATCAGCTTTATAAAAGGTAGCATGGTTAATCTACTGTTTGTCTTGGTCTTCATTGCAGCTGCTTAAAAGAGAGCAAACAAAACTAGAATTAAGGTCATTCCATTTAAATCCTTCAGAAAAGAAGACAAGAACTAAGTTATTGCTGAGAGCTACATAGAAGGGGGTTGGCGAGTATTTGGGATTAATAAACAATGAGTTTTTTTTTTATTTGCCAGACTCAGAGCTGCATATATTCCCATATTTGTGATGGGGTTGCATTAACATCTTTAAAGATTAATTGGTAGTAGAAAGAATTCTCTGACAGTAGTATCAGTACTACTCAAAAATGCCTTCTGAGGAAATTGGTAAGAGGACCATCTTCCTTCATAGGATCCTTAGTCTGACAATTATTCAAGTTGTTACTACAGGTAACAAACAGGTAACAAACAAACACTTTACAGGATTTTGTAATTCTCTCTTTCTCTCTACTGGTCTCTTCCAAACTCCTGCCCTAAGGAAATGCAAAACTGATTTTTAAAAGATGTTACAACAAAATATAGTTTTAAAAAAAAAGTTAAGAAGTGAAATGAGAAACTTTGTAAAGTGAAACTTTATCTGGGCAAGCTTTATCTTTAAAGCTTGGGTTAGAGAACAACAAATGATAAAAGTTTTATTTTATGTTGACAAAACAATCACTTACTGTGCAAGGTACCTTTGACCATTAAAGGCTATATTTCTTGACTTCATTTTAAGAAACTTTCATAATGCAATTATTTTAAGTGCTATTTTGTTAGTAGAATTCTCTTGGAAATAATGGGAGTGCTCCTTCCCTTTAGCTCTCTCCTGTCATTGTGACCTATCCTATTCACTTAATCAGTTTCTAATGTTTCCCAGTTGAGTCTAGTCCCAGCTTCCCCTCCTTCCCCCCCACCCCCACCATAGAAATTCCTTAAAGGCAGGAGTCATCAATATTTGCTTTTTGTTTACCTAATACCTGGCCTACATAGTAGACATGGTAAATTAACTTAATTTGTTTTTTAATTGGGTAGAAATAACTCATTCAGCAGACATGGGTTGAAGAGGAAATCTCTCTCATTTAATGATGGAAAAGACCACAGAAATCCTTTTTCCAACTCCTTTGTTTTACACTTAAAGAAACAGCAGTCCAGAAAAGGAAAATGATTTGAAATGATCTCACTGCTACTATGTGACAGACCCAGGATTCAAATCCAGGCCACCTGACTCCTGGTTTGACAAACTGTCCTTGAAGGATCAAAGGTATTAGCTTCAAATTTTACTTTTGCTCTCAACAGATTTTAGCTACCTAACACAAATTATGCTGAACCTAATATCATAAATTTTTAATCCAAATAATCCTTAATGCCAAAATGTCCAAAAAGTCTTTTTTTTCTTTGTAAAGTACTATATGAAACAGACTATCACAAAAGAGAGGTCTCTTCTTTATTATCACTCCTAATCTACCCCCATTGCTTACACTGGCACAATACGATGGCATCATAAGCTAAATTTATAATTATTTTTGTCACCCTGTTCAAATTGTGGGATAGTCTGCTTCCTGCAATGCTTATTTTTTAACTGGTCCAGTAAGACTCTTAATATCTAGAGTTGGAAGAAACCTTTGAGATCATCTAGTACAACCACCTATTTTATAGAAGGCACCCAGAGACAGAAAATTATCCTCCCAAGGAAACATAGCTAATGATTGGGAATTAGAACTCAAATTTCCTAATTCTTAGTCCAGAAGTTTATTATTATTATTATTATTATTCTACACTACTACTTTCTACACACTTTATAAATGGTATGTAATAATCTTTGGACATTAGGAGGACTTAAATTGTTATTTTAAAAAACTTGATGAGTGACTATTCAAGTTCAAATCAATACAAAAATTGACTCATTTTAGGGAGAGAAACCAATTGGCAGGGATAACTTATAAGCAAGATGGGTAATAAAGAATTAATTTTAAATGACCAGTAAAAACAGTAATGGCATGTACAGTAAGCTTCCCCAAAGAATTGAGCATATTAGTAAGGCATAAAGCAATAGTCATCATCTTTCTCTCGCTTATAGAAAGCAGAATCTGATACCAAGAAATAGGTTGTGTGTAACTAGATATTTTTTTTATTAATTTGAATTTTAAAACGATTGACAGTTTTAACTCACACAGGAGGGTTCTTAGGGCCTAAAGGGAATGAAGTATACATTGTGTAGGTGGGAGAGGTGGAGTGGGGATTTGGGGAAGGAACAAAGAAGAAGAGGGGGAACCAAGGAAGAATGTAATTGGCCATTACTGGCACCTTTTAGTTTCCAGTTGGGAAAGGAAGAAGAATATGGTGTAGCAATAAGCCTTTGGAGAAGCAGCCTGATCACTTGGCAACTCCTCTTCTTCTTTGACTCCTAGGGAATACTGGATCACAACTACGTTTATACCCTGACACTGCCAAAGGCAGTGGCATGATCTTTATAGTATTTGAACCAATTCTGGTTCATACAAGTCTAGTTAGTGTCTCATCTCTGGACAGGGAAATGCTAGCTATTGGCTAAAATAAGAGGCCTGGAAAAGCCAAATAGGGACTCCAAGCAGCATGAAGAATACTCTCAAGTCAAATTTTAAAGATATTTTTGTAGAGACATAGAACCTTGGAGGGAGATGGAGGTCATTTTCTTACCCTCACCAAGATGTATGGAGGCATAAGAAGGTTGATATTAGGTCAAATGTGACAGAGAAAGAGGGATCCCAAGAAGAGTTCACTTGGATGGGTTGGGGAAGAGAGATTTCCTATTTTAACTAATTATCCTTACTAACTAGATCCCAAGTTAGCAGTCCCTCTAAGTCTCAGTGCCTTGGGACAAAGCAAAATTTTTCCTCCCCTAGTCACAGCTCATTAAAGGGAGTCTTTTGTTTTAATTCCTGTGTTCATTTTTGTTTTCTTAATTTTGTCCTCATCTAGCTAAGTACTAGAGACTGAAAATTAATTGTCTCATGCTAATTAGCATCCAATTTTCTGTTACTGGACAAAAAACGGGTTTTTCCCAAATGTAAATTGGCACAAAAATACAAACACTAATCAATGAAAAGTTTCGTTTGATATAAAGGAATTTTAACACTGTTCTTCAATGGAAAATTTAGAGGAAGCTGTTTTATTGCAGATTTAGGAAGTTTAGGAAATTCCTAAGGACAGTACAAGAAGAGGCCAGTAGTCTCCCTTAACTGCCTCTTAAATTGTCAGATGAAAAGCCCAAAGAGCATTCTGTTTGGCTCAGGGCCCCTCATCACAGCACTGATGTTTGGCAGAATGAGGAAGGCCATATTGTCAGGTGCACATAATTCCAGATCCAGACCTTGTGTTCTATGCTTCTTAAGTCAAGAGAGAGAAAAATCACTTTCTCAGCTGAGTGGAGGACTAATTGGTGCAGGGAAAGACTTGAAACAATGAGGCTAATTAGAAGGCATTAGTTTAGGAGGCAGGACAACTAGGTAGTTCAGTGGAAAGAGCACCAGGTTTGGAGCAAGACAAATCTGAGTTGAAATCCAGCCTCAGACACTTACCAGGATAAGACACTAAACCCCTATTTGCCTCAGTTCCTCATCTGTAAAATGGGGGCATGCTGGAGGAAGAAATCAAAAACCACTCTGGTATCTTTGCCAAGAAAACCCCATGGACTTTCACATGGAGTCAGGCATGATTGAATGACTGAATAACAACAACAGTCTAGGAGAGAAGTGATGAGGGCCTGAATTAGGATGGTAGCTGCAAAGATCCTGAGCCTTAGACCCTTGAGCCAATCAAGTCTTAAGGACAGTTTTAATACGTTTGGAAGAAAAGAGCTAGTCTGGTCCACATTGGAAAATGCTGGTAGATCTTTCTTCTCCTGCAAGAATGAGGCAAACACAACAAGGAAGACAATGTATCAATGACTTCAACAATGTAAACAGGAAAAAAAGCAATAAGATGAATCTGAATGCTGTGTAATTATAATGGTCACCTTGCCTGGAAACAGTTAAAAACTGTACCTCTCCCATCATTACAGAGGAGGAAGATTACAGATGTTGAATATTGTATAGACAGATACCATCATTGTGTTATTGCTAACCTTTTTATTTTCCTTTTCTCTTTTAGAAAAATCTTTGTTACAAGAGACTCTGGGTTTCGAAGGAGATAATGATATTTCAAAAATGAAAGTGATACAAGCAATGTGAAAAAAGGCATAAGTGAACAAATAACAGAGGTTGACTAGGAGAGACTAGATAGTCTCTAAGATCTCTTCCAGCTGTAACATCCTATGATTCTGGGGTTCTCAAAGTGGATCATCAAACATCAAAGTGACAGTGAAATTTTAATTATTAAAGAGAAATTCCCAGGGACTAAAATGGTTAATTATGAAGGTAGACATGATGCTGCTAATCCTTTAAGTTAACAGGAAACCAACCACACCAACCATATGTGAGCAAAGTCATAGGATGAAAACAATAGTCCTCAATCTATGAAATGGTATATTCAATTCAATTTAATATGCAGTTCTAGGGCACCTACTACTACGTCAAAGGCACTGGGCTAAGAATGGAACCTGCTGGCAAAGAGCTCACAGTTTACTTCTCAAGTGGAGGCCAGGTCCTGTGGGTAGATTGTGGCTCGACTCAAATGAATGTAAGTAACCAATCAGAGGATGGGATGATGAGTTGCATCTCACACTTACTGTAATAGCCAATTATGGGGCTTGTCTCCAAAATCACCAAATCGATCTTTACCTTCCAAAGCTCCCCATTCTGTACCATTCCTTCATTGTGCAGATTCTTCTCTTTCTGAACCAGGTGTCCAGCCCTCAAGGAGAAAGTGAGGCTAGTGACTTTGCACTCCCTCACTTAAATCCAGTTCATGCATGTCATGGCATCACCTCCCTGATGTCATAGTCCTTTTTGAGAGTAAAGGACAAATAACAACCCTGTGATTTATATATAACCTAATGACTTCCCAAGCATTCAGGAAGCTTCATTGGGCACCAAGGTGCCATTGGGTGCTCAACCACCCATCACCTCATGACTGGAGTCTCATAGAAGATGGGGCACTAGCTCTGGGTCAGTTACCCATGAGTAAGAGTCCTGCTTTCATTCTTTTCATTTAGGTAGGACAGGCACATAAAAGTGAAATAATATTTACAAATAATATTTATTTACAAAAATATTTACAAATTTCTCACATAAATTGTTGTATTACAAAAAGTTCATAACTTTGTCTGATTCCTTTATATCTCAGTCAAGATGAATACTATTCTCACTCCTTCCCCCATGCCATCATGTTACAATTACACCTATGCAAACACTGTGTAATTATTGAAAGAATAAAACATAAAGGGAGATGAAAGAAGATATTCAATTTATCCAATACATCTGAGAAAAGAAAAATAACTTCTTAAAAATATACCACTCTTGAAAAGGAAGTTTCCTACTTGGTTCAATGAAATAACAATGTAACATAAAGAAGGTATTATCATTGAATCATGCAAATATTGACTAACTTAGCTAATCAGTGGCTGTGTATAAACAGCCTCCCTTTCCCCTTGGAGTCGCCAGCAGACAGTTTTGTGTACTCTGCAGTCTCTTGTTCCTGAACCAACAACTGATAGAGTACCAGATCAAAGCCTGGATACAGATATGCCAAGCAATTTGAGTATTAAGCAAGTGATAAGAATACAAAAGAAGTCTCGATGAACTTGCATCATATTTTGAATGGCAAATAGTTAATTATATTTATAATAGATGTCAGCATTTCAAATAATGCCATGGTTCTGCAAGAGATGATTTTTTTTTCCTCAGTAGGGTGAAAACTAAGTGATTTTGCTTTAAAAGAAACTAAGCAAAAATGTAGACAATTGCATTACTTATGATTTTTCTGAACTGAAGCGTTTGGTTAAACATGGTTTTAATTATTTCTTCAAGTTTTTTTTTTAAAAGAACAAGATATAATTTTTGTCTGCATAATTCAAGTGAGATGTTTAAAAGGTGATGAGCCAGGAAAGGTTTGCATTAAATGCAAATAATCAAGGCCTGAATTCATTAAGGCTATCCTTGTTTTTTCAGATTTTTGATGCTTTTTATCATTTGTATAATGCTTACTTATACACTAACTTCAAAAAGCAGCCATAAAATCATGAAATTGTAGCAAGAAATTATATCTTTATCTAATAAGCACAAAAAATTAAAAAAAAAACATGGTAGATGATCTAATCATTTTTAAAGCCCTGGATTTGGGGTGGGCATAGATCAAATATTGAAATGATTTGATGAATTGTTCATTTTTTTCTCCAGATGTTTGTCATCATATAGATGTAGGCAAAATCTGTATAAATTATGTTTCTTGAAGTAGGAAAGATGGATACACTGTATAGTCATGAGTATAAACAAATATAATATATAATATATCTCCAATATATAACATTGGGCAACAAACATCAAATACATGTCTATAAATCAATCAATAAGGATTTATTAAGTGCTTATTATGGGCACTATTCTAGATATGAGGAATACAAAGTGAGAAATACCCTCAAAAATGCAAATAGATAGATAGATGGATAGGTAAGCATATATTCAGCACTTTCTACATGTACAAGCATTATGATAACAGCTGAGAATACAAATATAAGCAAAAAAGACCATCCTTGCCCTCTCTTGTATTCTAATGCATAAAGGCAATACAAAAAGCAGCTAGAAAGCTAATGGAGCAGAGATTGAACCACTCAGGGACAAGGTGGAGAAGTTAGGAGTGGAGCTAGAAGAAAAGTGAGCAGAGATTACCCCAGCATTTAATGAAATGGTGGTCCTGGGCAGGGGCTCATAAATCAGAGAAGGGGATTGTGAAAGGGGAATCATCTCCAGGATGAGAAGGCTGTTGTCAAGGTGTTGGAAAAATCCAGAGTCAGGACTAGAGTGAAAAAAAAGTTAGTTCAATTTTAGTTTTATTTTTTACATGTACAAAATCATGTTGGTTGGGAAGAGATAAGAAAAAGCAAGGCTTAGATTAATATAATTTTATAAGGAAAAAGATATTCTATCAGTATAGTAAAATCTAGAATATGGTAAAAATCTTTATGTAGCCTATATAAACTCTAGGAAGAATGGGATCCTTATATCAATTCTCACTATCGCTAACAAGTCCCACATAATAAAATCCATGTAAACTTCAGCAGTCCTTTATTTCAGCTTCTACTTTCATTGCCAAGTCTAGTTCCAAGGCAAGGCTAGCTACATCATGCTTTCTTAGTTCTTGGGGTACCCATCATGGTATCTTTCTAATGCTATCAATTCAAGTTCACATTCCACTGAATCCCCCTAAAATATAAGTTACCAGTTGTTGCTATAATATATCTACCTAGTGCCAATTTCTCAATATTATTAATACCATTGTATCATTTAACCAATTAACATCAATTAACTTTTTAAAAATAAAGATATAGATAGAACAAAAATTCAAAACGTCTTCTCTAAACCAGGAGGCAGACTCTTCCCTCAATCTGTGCCACCTCAGTCTGTGGGGAGAGTGGGATCAAACTTAACGGGGTTGCTACAAAGCATTTGTCCCATCAATTTACTTCTGAATGTAGCACAGTTAACTGACTAGTTATTCCATCCCTTACAGAAATCAATGTCTCAGTGAGGCATGGCTCCTCTGCAAGGCTGGGTCATTCATAAAGGTTGATTCATTATTTGCTGGACTTGCCTGACTACTAAGTCTCTTGAACTTTTGAAGCCCACAAGGTCACAACCTTGTCTATTCAGTCAGTCAGTCAGTCAGTCAGTCAGTCAGTCAGTCAGTCAGTAACATTTGTGAAGTATCTACTACATGCTAGGAACTGTGGTAAGCACTGGGGATACCAAAAAAATAAAAAAAGCTAAAGATTGTTCCTGTCATGAGGAGCTCATAGTCTAATGGAGGAGAAAATATGCAAACAAATAAGTACAAACATGCTACATACAGGTTAAATTTGAGATAATCAACAGATGGAAGAGACTAGAAATATGGGAGATTGGGGAAAAGTTCCTACAGAAGGCAGGATTCCAGCTAGGACTTGAAGAAAGCCAGGAGGTAAAGATAAAAAGGAAAATATTCCAGGAAAAGAAGACATTCCAGAAGTTATTCCAATGGCAATGGAGTGGGAGGTCATTGTGACTAGATTACAGGATATATAGTTGTGGATGGGTGTAAATTGTAGGAAGACTGGAAAGATAGGGAGAATGTTAGGTAATGAAAAGGGTTTAAATGTCAAAAAAAGATTTTACATTGGATCTTGGAAGTGACAGGGAATTATTGGAATTTATTGAGAAGGTAGTAACATGATTAGATTTGTGCTTTAAGAAAATCATTTTGTCAGCTGAGTGGAGGATGAACTACAGTGGAAAAAGACTAGTGGAAAGGAGAAAAAGTAGAAGGCTATTACAAAAGTCTAAATGTAACGTGATGAGGGCCCATACCATAGTAGTGACAATGTCAGAGGAGAGAAGGAGGTGTATACAAAAGTAAAATCTATAGATCCTAACATTAAATTGTATAAGGAGGTGAGAGAATGAACCAAGAATGACATTTAGTTTGTGAGCCTGAGTGAATGAGAGAATCCTGATACTCGCAACAGTAATGGGGAAGCTAGGAAGAGGGAAATAATAGAGAAAAGATAATGAGTTCATTTTGATTTCGGTTTTATTAATCTCTCCTTTGGTTTTCAGTATTTCCAATTTGGAATTTAATTGAGGATTTTTAATTTATTCTTTTTCTAGCTTTTTTAGTTGCATGCCCAATTCATTGATCTCTTCTTTCTCTATTTTATTCATATAAGCATTTAGAGATATAAAACTTCCTCTAAGAACTGCTTTCACTGCATCCCATAAGTTTTGGTATGTTGTTTCATTATTGTCATTCCCTTGAATGAAATTGTTGATTGTTTCTATGATCTATTGTTTGACCCACTCATTCTTTAGATTAGATTATTTAGTTTCCAATTAATTTTTGGCCTATCTTTCCATGGCCTTTTATTACACGTAATTTTTATTGCAACATGATCTGAAAGGGATGCATTTAATATTTTTGCTTTTCTGCATTGGATTCTGAGGTTTTTATGCCCTAGTACATGGTCACTTTTTGTGTAGATGCAATGTACTACCAAGAAAAAGGTATACTCCTTTCTATCCCCATTCAATTTTCTCCAGAGGTCTACCATATCTAACTTTTTAAAAATTATATTCATCTCCTTAACTTTTCTTGTTTATTTTATGGTTAGATTTATCTAGTTTTGATGGGGGGAGGTTGAGGTCCCCCAGTAGTATAGTTTTGATATCTATTTCTTCCTGGGACTCCCTTAACTTCTCCTCTATGAATTTGGATGCTATATCACTTGGTGTATATATGTTTAGTAATGATATTACTTCATCTTCTATGGTACCTTTTAGCAGGACATAGTTTCCCTCCTTATCTCTTTTTCTTAGATCTATTTTTGTTTTTGCTTTATCTGAGATCAGGATTGCTATTTCTGCTTTTTCTTTTACTTTAGCTGAAGCATAATATATTCTGCTGTAGACTTTTACCTTTACTGTGCTTCAAATGTGTTTCTTGTAAACAATATATTGTAGGATTATGGTTCTTAATCCACTCTGTTATCTGCTTCCATTTTATGGGAGAGTCCATCCCATTCACATTTGCAGTTATGATTACTATCTGTGTCTTTCTCTCCATCCTATTTTTCCCTCTGTTTATGCTTTTTGCTCTCCTTTCTCTCTTTCCCTCCTCACTAGAGTTTTGCTGTAGACACCACCTCCCTCCCTTTTCTTCCCTTTTACACTTACTTCTTCCCTCCCTTCTATTCACTCCCTCCCTCTTCTTTTCCCTTTCTCCTCCTACTAGCTATATGGTAAGTTAGATTTCATAATCTAAATGATTATGTTATTCCCTCTTTGAAACAAATCTGATGAGAGTAAGGTTCAAATAATGCTCATCTCTCTCCCTTCTTTCCTTCTACTGTAATATGTTTTTGTGCTTTTTTATGTGATATAATTTATCCTTGTCTGCCTCCTCCTTTCCTCTTCTCCCAGTACAATTCCTTTTCACCACTTACGTAGATTTTTTTATCAAAGGCATCTTATACCCACATCCTCCGTCTATGTACATCCCTTTTAAATGGCTTAGTAAGAGAGTTCTCGAGAGTTATAAGTGGTGTCTTCCATTGTAGGGACATAAATAGTTTGCCCTTATTAATAAGATGTTGTTGGGCTTTTTCCTTTACTGTTTACCTTTTTATGCCTCTCTTGAGTTTTGTGTTTGAAGGTCAAATTTGTTGAGCTCTGCTCTTTTCATCAGGAAGGTTTGGAAGTCTCCTATTTCATTGAATATCCAACTCCTTCCTGGAAAAATTATGCTTAATTTCATTGTGTAGTTGATTCTTGGTTGTAATCCAAGCTCCTCTGTCTTATGAAATATCATATGCCACACCCTCTGATCTTTTAATGTAGAAGCTGCAAGATCCTGAGTAATCCTGACTGTGGTTCCATGATATTTAAATTGTTGCCTTCTGGCTGCTTGCAGTATTTTCCCTTTGACTTGCAAATTTTTCAACTTGGGTACAATATTCCTTGGCATTTTCAATTTGGGATCTCATTCAGGAGGTGATTGGTGAATTTTTTCAGTGACTATATTACCCTCTAGTTCTAGCACCTCAGGGCAGTTTTCCTTGATGATTTCATGAAAGATGCTATCTAGGCTCTTTTTTTCATCATGATTTTCAGGTAGAGTAATAATTTTTTAAATTGTCTCTCCTGGATCTATTTTCTGGTTCAGTTGTTTTACCAAGAAGATATTTTATGTTTTCTTTTATTTTTTCATTCTTTTGTTTCTGTTTGACTGATTTGTGGTCTCTTATAGAGTCATTAGCTTCCCAATTCTACTTGCCCAATTCTAATTTTTAACAAATTTTTTTCTTCTATTAGATTTTGTGCCTCTTTTTCCAGTCGGCCCATTTTACTTTTTAAGGCATTCTTCTCTTCAGTGAGTTTTTGTGCCTCCTTTTCCATTTGGCCAATTCTCCTTTTCAAGGAGTTGTTTTCTACAGTTAATTTTTGTCCTTCCTTTTATAAGTTATTGACTCTCTCTTGCATATGTCTCATTTCTTTTCCCAATTCTTCTTCTAGCTCTCTTATTTGACTTTTAAAATCTTTCTTGAGTTCTTCCAATAAGGTTTTTTGGGCTTGAGACCAGTTCATAGTCCCCTTTGAGGTTTCAGATGTGAGTATATTGACAATGTTGTCCTCTTCTGAATTTGTGCCTTGATCTTCCCTGTCCCCATAAAAAGAATCTGTGGTCATTGCCCCTTTCTTCTTTTTGCTCATGGTGTTTGCCATTTCCTGACTTTAAAAAATAAAGTTGAGCTCTCCTGCTGGACTCAAGCTTCTTGTGTTGGGAGCCTGGGTCCAGGTCACTGCCTTTGTGTGCTGGGGCCTGAGGTACTGGCAGTTGAAGACTGTAGGGTTCTGGCAGCTTACTTGATGCTGGGCTGGGGTCAGAAACACTGGAGCTCTCAGGGTGGGGGTGGGGAGTCTGGCCCTGAGGGGATGCCAGCTCACCCAGGCCTTGCACTTGAATGTTTGCCTGCTGAGAATATCTGTCGGCCTGGAGTTTTGCCTCCTGGAATTTTGTTTCCCAGAGTTGTGCTGAGGGTCTGGGAAATTTGAGTGCTGGAGAATGCCAGCTCATGTGGTAGTTTTCCAAGCTGATGTCTACTGGTTTCCCCTGCTTGTACTAAGGTACTCAGGGGGTCCTGGTGTTGGTGCTTGCCTGCTCCACTACCCTGGGGCTCAGGTATGCTGAGGTGGGTCTTGCTGCTGGCTTTCTGGGATACCTCCACCCTGTATTGCTCCCCCTACCCCACAGAGGGGCCTTAATCCCCAACCTTTCTTGGGTACAATGCTGCTGCACCCAATCTTTTTGCTGGCTCAGCTGTTCCAGGGTTTTTCCAGGGGTGATACTTTCTGGGATTTCAGAGGTCAAAGAGGGAGGGTGAGAGCAACTTACTTCATGTTCTGCCATCTTGGCTCCTGAAAGCAGAATGATGAATTTACTTTTGGACATGTTAAGTTTAAGATGTTCTTGATTGGAAATGAACAGAGAAGTTAGTTTTGGGTAAGTAGTTTTGAGAATCAAATTTCTAACAGCATAGATATGATAATTAAATCCATAGGAAATGATGAGATCACCAAGTGAAATAGTACAGAGGGAGAGAAGAGGTCCCAAGATAGAGTTCAGTGGGATTCACAAGATGTGTGGATAAAGATCTACCAAAAGACACTAAGAAGGAGTAGTCATATAAGTAGGAAGACAACCAGGAGAGAACAGTGTCATGAAAACTTAAGAGAAAGGAATATCAAGATAGGTGATCAGATAGTGTCAAAGGCTACAGAAAGGTCAAGAAGGATGAGGCAAGATTGCCTTCTCAAAGATGACCTCTCTAGATACCCTGAGAGGGTGTCAGGAAGGGAAGCTATGGCATATTTGAAAAGGTTTAGAAAAGTCACCCTGTTGAATGGGATAGGAAGTTGATTGTCTTACTCCAGTGAAGGACCAGTTGAGATCATGCAACATAAATTCGTACTGAATACAGTCAGCATGGTTTGATGATTTTTTCCAGCTTTGTTAGGGAGCCATGAATAGATATGAAGGCAGTAGATACTGGGAGTAATGCAAGACTCAAACTTGGCACAGGAAGATCAGATACAATAAGGGACAAATGACTTGAGAAAAAGGCAATTGTAGGTTTCAACTTGGTGAAACTTTTAAGGCGCCAAGTTAGGGAAGAGAAAAGAGTGCAGTCACTGTAGGAGTGATGGCCAGAGAAATAACTAAGAGAACAAGGGATATGAGGTTGTGGTAAAGAATAGGGTTTGGGATTGGCAAAAGTAGAGGAAGAAGTGAAATTACAATAGATTGTGATCAGATAAAGGAATTTCAGAGTTCATAAACATAGAAGTTGAACATTTGTGGGTGATGACAAGATCAAGACTTTAATCAGCTCTGTGTAGCTAAGGTGGGATGGAGTATGTCATGTGAAATGAGTAAGTTGGGAGATTGGGAAGTAAGGTTCCTTGAGAGAGTACCAATATTTATAAGTCACCTGATACAAAAGCAAGGGGTAGGGAATAGAGAAAAACTCGTCTAGGCCCTGAACTCATTGAGGAAAGAAAGGGACCATCCTGGATGATAGTAGCAAGACATTGACTGCATAGTGGATTTGGATTGAGTGAACCTTAAAAGAGGAAAGGTTATTTAAATGTTGGAGGAATGAACTTTCATTAGTCCCATTACATTTATTATGCAATTTCTATTTTACTGCTTATTTGCTAAAAACCAGTACTAATTACTGCTTAGAAGCAATTATGAAATCAACATTTCCATCTTATCTTATCATCTTCCCCTGCATGGTGACCCAATGATTCTGGAATAGCAATTACAAAATTTATGATCAAAATAAATATAGAATGCATTTAAAAGTACAATAAAGAGTGGTTTAAATAGATGTAATCTTTGACCTCTAACAATTTGCCATCTGGAAAAACAGTGAATTTTATCCAATAGCAATAATGATAATATGCTTATTAGTAACAACAACAACAATAATAATAATAGCTAGCATCTCTATAATAGCTTAAGGTTTGTAAAATTCTTTTTTATTAATTTATTTTTAGGTTTCAACAATCACTTCCATAAGCTTTTGAATTTAAAATTTTTCTCCTCCTCCCTCCCCACCTCCCTTTCCAAGATGGTGTGCAATCTGATATAGACTCTACACATACAATCTTATTAAACATATTTTCTCATTAGTCATGTTGTAAGGAAGAATTAGAACCAATAGGAGGAGCCACAAGAAAGAGGAAACAACACAACAAAAGAAATAGCAAATAGTATGCTTTGATCTGCATTCAAACTCCATAGTTCCTTCTCTGGATGTGGATAGCATTTTAATCATGAAACTTTTGGAGATGTCTTAGATCCTTGCATTGCTGAGAAGAGTTAAATCTATCAAAGTTAGTCATTGCACAACGTGGCTGTTATTGTGCACAACATTGTCCTGGTTCTGTTCACTTCACTCAGCATCAGTCCATACAAGTCTTTCCAGGTTTTTCTGAAGTCTCTTTGCTCATCATTTCTTATAGCACAATAGTATTGCATTACATTCATATACCACAATGTGTACAACCATTCCCCAATTGATGGACATCCTCTCAATTTCCAATTCTTTGCCACCACAAAAAGAGCTGCTATAAATATTTTTGTACGTGTGGATCCTTTTCCCATTTGTATGATCTCTTTGGGATACAGCCCTAGAAGTGCTATTGCTAGGTCAAAGGGTATGCACATTTTTATAGCCCTTTGAGCATAGTTCCAAATGGCTCTCCAAAATGGTTGGATCAGTTCACAACTCCACCAACAATGCATTAGTGTTCCAATTTTCCCACATCTTCTCCAACATTTATCATTTTCTTGTTTTGTCATGTTGCCCAATCTGATAGGTGTGATGTGGTACCTCAGGATTGTTTTGATTTGCATTTTTGTAACAAATAGTGATTTAGAGCATTTTTTTCATATAACTATAGATGGCTTTAATTTCTTCATCTGAGAATTGCCTGTTCATATTGTTTGACCATTTATCAATTAGGGAATGACCTGTATTCAAATAAATTTGACTTAGTTCTCTATATAGTTTATTTTGGTATATGGTGTGAGATTTTGGTCCATGCCTAGTTTCTGCCACACTCTCTTCCAGTTTTCCCAGTAGTCCTTGTCAAATAGTGAGTTTTTATCCCAGAAGTTGGGGTCTATGGGTTTATAAATAGTAGATTACTATAGCCATTGACTACTGTGTCTTGCATACCTAACCTACTCCACTGATCCACCACTCTACTTTTTAGCCAGTATCAAGTAGTTTTGATGATTGCTGCTTTATAATACAACTTAAGATCTGGAACAGCTAGACCACCTTCCCTAGCATTTCTTTTCATTATTTCCCTTGATAATCTGGACATTTTGTTCTTCCAAATGAATCTTGTTATTATTGTTTCTAGCCAGTGATTTACATGGGTTTATTTTATAACATGCAACTTTGCTAAAGTTGTTTATTATTTCAAGTAGTTTTTTTTACTTGATTCTATAAGATTTTCTAAGTATATCATCATGTAATCTGCACAGAGTGATAGCTTTGTTTCTTCTTTGCCTATTCTAATACCTTCAATTTCTTTTTCTTCTCTTATTGCTAAAGCTGACATTTCTAGTACCATAGTGAACAATAGTGGTGATAATGGACATCCTTGTTTCACCCTCAATCTTATTGGAAATGCTTCTAGCTTAACTCCATTACATTTAATGCTTGCTGAGGGGTTTTAGATAGATCCTACTTATCATTTTAAGGAAGACTCCATTTATTCCTATGCTTTCTAGTGTCTTTAATAGAAATAGGTGTTATATTTTGTCAAAAGCTTTTTCTGCATCTATTGATATGATCATATGGTTGCTGTTAGTTTGGTTGCTGATATGATCAATTGTGTTGATAGTTCTCTTAATATTGAACCAGCCCTGCATTCCTGATATAAATCCTACCTAGTCAACTGTATTATTCTAGTGATAAGTTGCTGTAATCTATTTGCTAATATTTTATTTAAAATTTTTGCATCTATATTCATTAGGGAAATTGATCTATAATTTCCTTTCTCTGTTTTGACTTTTCCTGGGTTAGGTATCAGCATCATATTTGTATCATAAAAAGAATTTGGTAAGATTTTTTTTCACCTATTTTCCCAAATAGTCTATATAGTATTGGAATTAATTGTTCTTTAAATATTTGGAAGAATTTGTTTGTAAATCCATCTGGCCCTGGATATTTTTTCCTAAAGTATTGATTGATAGCTTGTTCAATTTCTTTTTCTGAGATGGAGTTATTTAAGTATTTTATTTTCTCTTCTGTTAATCTGGTCAATTTATATTTTTGTAAATATTCATCCATTTCACTAAGATTGTCAAATTTATTGGCATAGAGTTGGGCAAAATAGTTCCTAATTATTGTTTTAATTTCCTCTTCATTGGTGATGAATTCACCCTTTTCATTTTTGATACTGGTAATTTGGTTTTCTTCTTTCTTTTTTTAAATAATTAACCAAAAGTTTATCTATTTTATTGTTGTTGTTTTTTTTTCATAAAGCCAGCTCTTAGCTTTACTTCTTAGTTCAATAGTTTTCTTAATTTCAATTTTATTTCTCTCTCTTTTGGTTTTCAGTATTTCTAATTTGGTATTTAGTTGAGAATTTTTAATTTGTTCTTTTTCTAGTTTTTTTTTTAGTTGGATGCCCAATTCATTAATCTCCTCTTTCTCTATTTTATTCATGTAAGCATTTAGAGATATAAAACTTTCCTTAAGAACTGATTTCACTGCATCCCATAATTTTTGTATGTTGTCTCATTATTGTCATTCTCTTGAATGAAGTTATTGTTTCTATGATTTGTTGTTTGACCCATTCATTCTTTAAGATTAGGTTATTTAGTTTCCAATTAATTTTTAGTCTATCTTTCTGTGGTCCTCTATTACATATAATTTTATTGCATCATGGTCTGAAAATCATACATTTAATATTTCTGCCTTTCTTCATTGGATCGTGAGGTTTTTATGGCCTAGTACATGGTCAATTTTTGTGTAAGTGCCATGTACTGCCTAGAAAAAGGTATATTCCTTTCTATAGCCATTCAATTTTCTCCAGAGGTCTACCGTATCTAACTTTTCTAAAATTCTATTCACCTCCTTAACTTCTTTCTTGTTTATTTTGTGGTTAGATTTATTTAGTTCTGACAGGGGGAGGTTGAGGTCCCCCACTAGTATAGTTTTGCTGTCTATTTCTTCCTGTAACTCCCTGAACTTCTCTAAGAATTTGGATGCTGTACCACTTGGTTCATGTATGTTTAGCAATGATATTACTTCATTTTCTATGGTGCCTTTTAGCTGGTTGTAGTTTCCTTCCTTATCTCTTTTGATAAGATCTATTTTTACTTTTGCTTTATCTGAGATCAGGATTGCTACCCTTCCTTTTTTTTTTTTTATTTCAGCTGAAGCATAACATAATCTTCTCTAGACTTTTACCTTTACCCTGTTTGTGTCCCTCTGTTTCAAATGTGTTTCCTGTAAACAACTTATTGTAGGATTATGGTTTGTTTGTTTGTTTTTTTTTTGTTCTTAAAAACCAGAGCCCTCTGTTTACTCTAAAGTTCACACCTCAGAAAAACATGGTCAGAAGTCCTTGGAAGAAAAGAGAGGGAAGAAGGGACAAGAGCTAGGCACAGGGGAGAAGGGAGTCCTAGCCCAAGACATCGATCTCTCATCAGAAGCCAAGCACAGCATGGGGCCAGCTCTGGTCCAGCTGAGCCCTCCTGCTCCTTGGCTGCGCATTGTCTAAAATGTCCAGTGAAGAGATGCAGCAAAGAGACAGCAGCTCCCACCCATTCTGCCAGAGGAAGGGATCAGGGTCTTCCCATTCTTCTAAGCATTGAGGTTTGGGAGAAGGAGAAGAACACAGAGGCAGGGCAGGAGATGAGAGGCCCAGCCTGGCTATCCATCCAGAAGCTTAAGAATGCTCTCCCGCTCCTTCAGCGTCTTCCACGCCTGGTCTTTTTCCTTCTTGGCGGGAGTCCTCTTCTTTTGCCGGGCAGCCATAATCTTCCTGAAGGCATCCACGACCTCGTTGTCTGCCATGCGTACCCGCTGCCTCAGCTCCTGACTATTCACTTCTTCTTTGGCCAAGCTCAGGAGATCATGCTTCTTGGTTCGGTTGTGGGCGCTGAGTGCCTTCAATTCAGCCTGCCGCTTCTGCAGCTCAGTAAGGACCTCGTCCTCCGAGTCCTCAGCAGGCCTGTCCTCAGACTCCAGCAGGCCCTGGGCTATCAGCTCCTCCTTTATTCGTCCCTCCAGAGACTTGGTATGGGGAACACTGAATGGCTTGTTCTGATTTCTAGGGGAAGTACTGGCACCATCAGCTCCGGATTCCTTGCCAGACACATCCGGGATAGGGGAATCTTCCATGGGGGAGATGATGTTTTCCTCCACCAAAGCATGTAAGAGTCATTGAGTCAGGGGGCCAAAAGGACACCCATCTTCAGGCTGCTCATGGTGGGCCTCCAATTTCTTTTTTTTTTATTAATTTATTTTGATTTATCAATAATCACTTCCATATGCTTTTGAGTTTAAATTTTTTCTCCCCCTTCCTCCCCACCACCTTCCCCAAAATGGTGCATAATCTGATATAGGCTATACATTTACATTCATATTAAACATATTTTCACATTAGTGATGTTGTAAGTAGACATTAAAATCAACAGGAGGAGCCATCAGAAAGAGGAAACAAAACTCAACAGAAGAGAAAAAAAAATAACAATTCGGCTTCCATAGTTCTTTCTTTGGGTGTGGAAGCATTTTCCATCACAAGACCTCTGGAGATGTCTTAGATCCTTGTATTGCCAGGAAGGGTTAAGTTTATCAATGTTAGTCATCATGCAACGTGGCTGTTATTGTGTACAGTGTTCTCTTGGTTCTGCTCACTTCACTCAGCATCAGATCATACAAGTCTTTCCAGGTTTTTCTGAAGTCAGCCTGTTCATCATTTCTTACAGCACAATAGTATTCCATTACATTCATATACCACAACTTGCTCAGCCATTCCCCAATTGATGGGCATCTTCTCAATTTCCAATTCTTTGCCACCACAAAAAGAGCTGCTATGAATATTTTTGTACATGTAGGTCCTTTTCTCAATTGTGTGATCTCTTTGGGATATAGCCCTAGAAGTGTTATTGCTGGGTCAAAGGGTATGCACATTTTTATAGCCCTTTGGGCATAGTTCCAAATTGCTCTCCAAAACGGTTGGATCATTTCACAACTCCACCAACAATGCATTAGTATTCCAATTTTCCCACATCTTCTCCAACATTTATCATTTTCCTGTTTTGTCATGTTGGCCATTCTGAATGGTGTGATGTGGTACCTCAGAGTTGTTTTGATTTGCATTTCTCTAATCAATAGTGATTTAGAGCATTTTTTCATATAATTATAAATGGCTTTAATTTCTTCATCTGAGAACTCTCTGTTCATATCCTTTGACCACTTATCAATTGGGGAATGGCTTTTATTCTTATAAATTTGACTTAATTCTCTATATATTTTAGAAATGAGGGCCTCTGATTTCTTAAGCAATGTGTCCACATCTTTAGTGTCCAGTTCAGTCAATGGTCCCATAATGCCTTTCTTCTTGTCAGCTACAGCTGCTGCCCAGGCCCCATCCTTCTGTTCTTCCAGCAAATCCTCCTGGGCCCAGTGCTGGGAATAATGCTTCCCCAGGAGTGGGATCTTGTAATGCTCAGCCTCATCTTCTGGGGGCTTCAGCAGCTCTTCTAGCATTAGTACTTCCTCACTGGTGATGTCAGCACAGTATGGCTCCACAGAAGCCCAGAACCTGTTATGAGCATCATTCTTGGGAATCCTTGGCACGTCAATGAGGTCATCTGTGAACTCATATTCCTGGATCTTGGGCTGGAGGTTCTTGGACTTGGGCCGGCCAGGGCCAGGACTGGGCCCATGATCTGCCTTTCCTTCCAGTTTCTGTTTTTTGGGCTTGCCATGTTTTGCAGGAGCTCCCAGTTCATGGTCCCGGCCCTGCTTCAGGAATCGCTAGTCACCTTTCTTACCCTGCCAGTCGGTCAGGATCTGGGTCTCAGCCTCTAGCACCTGAAGACATCGGCAGGCTAAGGAAAGCAGGTTTTCTAGCTCCAGCTGCAGGGTATCAAGCTCCTCAATGCCCATGCCATCATCTTCTGAGCGGGCCAGCACTGTTGTATATCAGGGACATACTTCAGGTGGTCCACTGACTTGAAGTCGTGGAAGTGCAGTTGGCAGTACTTTAGCTCACTCATGGCCTCTAAAGGGCTTCACAGCCCGAGCTCTATCCGAATCCACGAGGCGCGCACTCAGCCAGCCTCGGACCCTCGCGGGTGGGGGGCCGGGGTCCGCGAGCGCAGGTAACTGCTGGCCCTACAGGGACAGGCGGAGCTGCCCACTGAGGCCCAGTGGTGGAGCAAAGGGGCCGGGCCCACTCTCTGGAGAGGCTGGGGAGCCCCGGCGGGCTCAGGCCAGGGCAGTAACAGACTGTGAGTGGGCGGGGTCAGAACCGGAAGAGGCGGAGCCAGGATTATGGTTTTTAACCCATTTTTCTATCCCCTTCCATTTTATGGGAGAGTTCATTCCATTCACATTCTTTTTTTTTTCCTATTTTTTTTTTTTGCAAGGCAATTGGGGTTAAGTGACTTTCCCAGGGTCACAGAGGTAGCAAGTGTCAAGTATCTGGTGTGAGACAGGATTTGAACTCAGGTCCTCCTGACTCCAGGGTCTGTGCTCTACCCACTGCACCATCTACCTGCCCCCCATTTACATTCACAGCTATGATTACTATCTGTGACTTTGTCTCCATCCTATGCCCCCCCATTTATGCTTTTCTTTCTCCTTTCTCCCTTTCCCTCCTCACTAGTGTTTTACTTTTGACCACCATCTCCCTCAGTCTGCCCTCTTTTATATTAGCCTCCTCCCTTTTCTTCCCCTTTACCCTTACTACTTCTTTCCTCCCTTCTATCCCCTTCCCTTTTCTTTCCCCTTTTCTTTCCTACTACTTATAGGGAAAGTTAGATTTCTATATTTAACTGATTATGTTATTCCCTCCTTGAGCCAAATCTGGAAGAGAGTAAGATTCAAACAATGCTCATCTCCCTCCCTTCTTTCCCTCTATTCTAATAGGTTTTTCTGCCTTTTCCTTTAATGTAATTTACCCTTATCTGCCTCCTTTTTTTCCTTTTCTCCCAGTACAATCCCTTAATTAGATCCACTTAATCCACTTACTTAGATCCATTTAACCCACTTAATTAGATTTTTTTCATCACTACATCAAAGTAAGTTTGTACTCACCCCCTCTGTCTATGTATACCCCTTTTTAAATGGTGTATTACAACAATTCAGTTCTCAAAAGTTTCAAGTGTCATCTTCCCTTATAAAGAGGTAAACAGTTTCTCCTTATTAATAACATGGGGTTTTTTTGCCCCCTTTCCTGTTTATCTTCTCTTTATGCTTCTCTTGAGTCTTGTATTTGAAGATCAAATTTTCCGTTGAGCTCTGCTCTTTTCATTGGGAAGGTTTGGAAGCCCCCTATTTCATTGAATGTCCATCTCCTCCCCGAAAGATTTTGCTCATTTTCACAGGGTAGTTGATCCTTGGTTGAATCCAAGCTCTTTTGCCTTATGGAATATCATACTCCATTTCCTATGATATTTTAATGTAGAAGCTGCAAGGTCCTGAGTAATCCCAAGTGTGGTTCCATGATATTTAAATTGTTGCTTTCTGGCTGCTTACAATAGTTTCTCTTTGACCTGGTAACTTTGGAATTTGGCTACCAAATTCCTTGGCATTTTCAGTTTGTTATCTCTTTCAGGAGGAGATAGGTGAATTTTTTCGATGACTCTTTTACCCTCTGCTCCTAGGACCTCAGGGCAGTTTTCCTTGATGATTTCCTGAAAGATGCTGTCTAGGTTCTTTTTTTCATCATGGTTTGCAGGTAGAATAATAATTTTTGAAGTGTCTCTCCTGGATCTATTTTATGGCTCAGTTGTTTTACCAATGAGGTATTTTATGTTTTCTTTTATTTTTTCATTCTTTTGTTTCTGTTTGACTGATTCTCCCTCTCTCATAGAGTCATTAGCTTTTACTTTCCCAATTCTAATTTTTAACGAATTGTTTTCTTCTAATAGATTTTGCACCTCCTTTTCCATTTGGCCCATCTTACTTTTTAAGGAGTTCTTCTCCTCAGTGAGTTTTTGTGCCTCCTTTTCAATTTGGCCAATTCTGCTTTTTAAGGAGTTGTTTTCTTTAGTGTACTTTTTTTCCAGTTGGCCAATTGTATTTTTTAAGGACTTGTTTTCTACAGTCAATTTCTGTCCTTCCTTTTCCAAGCTGTTGACTCTCTCTTACTTACCTCTCATTTAGTTTTCCATTTTTTCTTCTACTTCTCTTATTTGACTTTTAAACTCCTTCTTACACTCTCCCAAGAAGGCTTTTTGGGCTTGAGGCCAGTTCATAGTCCCTTTTGAGGTTTCAGATATGGGTATGTTGACAATGTTGTCCTCTTCTGAATTTCTGCCTTGATTGTCCCTGTCCCCATAATGAGAATTTATGGTCATTGTATGTTTCTTTTCTCTCATAGTGTTTTCTTATTTCCTGACCCTTAAAAAAATTGAGCTGTCTTGCTGGGTAGCAAGGAGGAACTGATCCAAGCTTCTTATGCTGGGTGCCCAGGGCCTGGTCACTGGCTTTGTGTGCTGGGGCCTCACGTACTGGTAGTTGGAGGCTGTAGGGTTCTGGTAGCTTAGCTGGTGTTGGGCTGGAATCAGCAACACTAGAGCTCTAGGGGTAGGGGTGGGGAGTCTGGCCCCTGGAGGGTGCCTGCTCATCTGGGCCTTGTGCTCCTTTCTTTGGCTCCTGCTCACCCAGGCCTTGCACTCCTTTCTTTGGCTCCTGCTCACCCAAGCCTTGCAAAGGGATGTTTCGCTGCAACAGGATGTTTCTCAACCTGAGTCTTTACCTTTTGGACTTGTGCTTCCCAGAGCTTTGCTGAGGCACTGGGATACTTAGCTGCCAGAAAATGCCATGACATGTGGTGGTTTTCCAAGCTGGATTCCACCAGTTTCCCTGTTTGTACTGAGGCATCTGGGGGTCCTGGTGTTTGTGCTTGCCTGCTTCACCTCCCTGAAGTTTGAGATCTCCCCCTGGTATGCAAAGGTGAGGCTTTCTGCTAGCTTGCTGGGACACCTCTCATTCTGTACTGTTCCGCTTCCCCCAGAGCAAGAGGGCCCTTTCTCATTAATCCCCCAAGTTTCCTGAGCAGCTTCCTGAGACTGCTGCATCCTGTCTTTCTGCTGGTTCAGCTGTTCCAGGGTTTTTCCTGGGGTAATATTTTCTGGACTTTCAGAGGTCAATAAGGGAGGGTGAGAGTGACTTACTTTTTACTCATCATCTTGGCTCCTGAAAGTGGAACTCCTGTAAAATTCTTCATAAGTATCTCATTTTATCTTTGTAATAACTCTGGGAGGTAGGTCCTGTTATTATTCCCATTTCACAGATGAGGAAACTGAGGTAAGTAGAGATTAAATTACTTGCCCAGGGTTAGATAGGTAGTAGACATCTGGAATAGAATTTGAGTAGTATTCCTGACTCAAGGCCCAGCATGCCATCCATAGCTTCACCTAGCTGCCTTTAGGTGGACATTCAAAACCCCCAAACAGGGATTCTCAGAATCAAGTGGCTCTAGTTTCTATCCTGCCACTAAATTATTTGACTTAGGTAAAACACTTAACCCCTTTGAGGTTCAGTTACTTCATCAGTAAAAAGAGGAATTACAAATTATCTAAGAAGGTTCATGTCAACGTTAAATTCCAATGCTAAGATACCATGAGGTTCTGCCATCTAACTTATTTGTCCCACCAAACCTTTCTCTCTTCCAAACTTCCCTATTTCTGTCAAATGTACCAGTCATCCATAGCCAAAATATGATAAGATTTTCAAGTTCAAACATTTTATTCAACATGCTATTAAAAGACAATTCTATTAACTCTTCTTTTTCAAATTAAAAAAAAATCAAACAGCAAGCATTTCTAAATTAATTTATTTCTTCTACAACACCCATACACCCCAATTAAACAAAAAAAAATTAAGTCATTCAATACATATAGTATATAACTATGTAGTCTGACAAAACAAATTCTCACAAAAGCATGTCTGAAAATACCTTCTTCTTCTGCACTTTCTCCACCTCTGTGTCAGAAGGTGAGTGGCATGTTTCAATTTCATTCTTTTGGATTCATGGTTAATCATTGTGTTGATCAGAGTTCTAAAGTCTTCCAAAGCTGTTTTCTATATAATGTTGCTGTGGTAGAAATTGTTCTCCTAGTTCTACTAACTTCATTTTGTATTAGTTCATAAAAGTCTTTGCAACTTTCCTATGAAATTATTCACTTCTTATGGCATAATATTGTTCCATTTACATTCATATACCACAATTTTTAAGACATTCCCCAAAGGAGGTGATTCTGCTTATTTTTATATATATATGTCTTTTTCCTCTTTCTTTATACATAGATCAAAAGATATTCAGTTTGGTGATTTTGAAGGACCCATTTTCAAATGGCTTTCCAGAATGGTTGGGGCCACAAACAGTGCATTAATATACATGTTTTCATGCAGCCTCTCCAACAGTTGCAATTATCCTCTTTTGTCATTTTGCCTATTGGATAGATATGAGGTAGAAGGTCAAAATTACTTTAATTTTCATTTCTTTAATAATTGGTGCTTTAGAGCATTTTTCTTGTAGTTGGTGATGGTCTGAATTCTTTTGGTTTGAAAACTTCGTCTTCATATCCTTTGAGCATTTATCTATTGGGAAATGCCTATTAGTCTCATAAATTTGAAGAGTTCCCTTAGATATCTTGGAAGTAGTACCTTTCTCAGAGAAACTTGAGGCTAAGATTTCCCCCTATTTACTGTTCCCCTTCTAATTTTTGCTACATTATATTTATTCTAAAATAACTTTTAAATTTCATATAATCAAAATTACCCATTTTATCTTTTAAGATACTCTATATCACTTATATGTTATTAGTTCTTCCCCTAGTCATACATCTTATAGGTAATTTCTTCCTTGTTCTTCTAATTTGTTTATGATTTGACTTAATTTTTTTTCTAAGTCATACATCCACTTAGAGTTTAAGTTGTTATGTGGTGTAAGGTGCTGAACTATACCTAATTTCTGTCAGATTATTGTTGTTATTGCTGTTGTTCAGTCATTTCAGTGGTGTTCAATTCTTCATGACTCCATTTGGGGTTTTAGAATACTTTGCCATTTTCTCCTCCTGTTAGGTCAGATAAATTTCTATATTCAACTGACTGTGTATATTTTTTTTCCTCTTTGAGCTAATACTGTTGAGAATAAGGTTCAAGCAAAGCCAAAGGATTTTGGTTTGGTTCTGGTCTTCTCCTTGTGAAGGCTTAAAATCCTTCAGTTTCACTGTATGACCATTTTTTTCCCTTGAAGTATTATGCTTAGTTTTGCTGAGTAAGTGATTCTTGGCTGAGTCCTAGCTCCTTTGATTTCCAGAATACCATTACCTCCAGTCCTTTAATGTTGCAGCTGCCAAGTCCTCTGTGATCCTGATTGTGAATTCCCAATATTTGAATTGTTTTTTTCTGGTCACTTGTAGTATTTTTTCCTTGATCTCATAGTTCTGAAATTTGGTTATAATGTTCCTTGGAGTTTTTATTTTGGGATCTCTTTCCTTGGGTGATTGATGGATTCTTTCCATGCCAATTTTGCCTAGTCAGGTTCCAGGACATCAGGGCAGTTTTCCTTGATAATTTCTTAAAAGATGCTGTCCAGGTGCTTTTTTTGATTATGGCTTTCAGGCCATGCAATGATTCTGATATTGTCTCTCCTGATTCTATTTTCCAGGTCAGTTGTTTTACTCATGAGGCATTTTACATTTTTTTCCATTTTTTCATTCTTTTGTATTTGTTTGGTTGACTCATGATGTCTCAGATAGTCATTAGCTCCCACTTGCCCAATTCTAACTTTTAAGGTATTGGTTTCCTCAATTAGCTTCTGTACTTTCTTTTCCATTTGGCCACTGCACTCTTTAAGGAGTTGTTTTCTTTAGTGGATTTTTGTATCTACTTTTCCATTTGGCCAAGTCTACTTTTTAAGCAGTTTTCCAAGCTATTGAATCTCTTTTCATAATTCTTTTCTTTTATTTTTTTATTAACTTATTTTGATTTACCAACAATCACTTCCATATGCTGTTGAGTTTAAAATTTTTCTCCCCCTTCCTCCCCACCACCCTCCCAAGATGGCACACAATCTGATATAGGCTATACATATACATTCCTACTAAACATATTTTCACATTAGTGATGTTGTAAGTAAAAATTAGAACCAATAGGAGGAACCACCAGAAAGAAGAAACAAAATTCAACAGAAGAGAAAAAAATAGCAAATAGTATGCTTCCATCTGAATTCAAATTCCATAGTTCTTTCTCTGGATGTGGATAGTATTTTCCATCATGAGGCCTTTGGAGATGTCTTAGATCCTTGTATTGCCAAGAAGGGTTAAGTTTATCAATATTAGTCATCACACAATGTGGCTGTTATTGTGTACAAGGTTCTCTTGGTTCTGCTCACTTTACTCAGCATCAGACCATACAAGTCTTTCCAGGTTTTTCTGAAGTCAGCCTGTTCATCATTTCTTATAGCACAATAGTATTCCATTACATTCATATACCACAACTTGCTTAGCCATTCCCCAATTGATGGGTATCCTCTCAATTTCCAATTCTTTGCCACCACAAAAAGAGCTGCTATGAATATTTTTGTACATGTGGGACCTTTTCCCATTGCGTGATCCCTTTGGGATATAGCCCTAGAAGTGCTATTGCTGGGTCAAAAGGTATGCACATTTTTATAGCCCTTTGGGCATAGTTCCAAATGGTTCTCCAAAATGGTTGGATCATTTCACAACTCCACCAACAATGCATTAGTGTTCTAATTTTCCTTCATCTTTTCCAACATTTATCATTTTCCTGTTTTGTCATGTTGGCCAATCTGATAGGTGTGATGTGGTACCAGAGTTGTTTTGATTTATGTTTCTCTAATCAATAGAGATTTAGAGAATTTTTTCATATGACTATAGATGGCTTTAATTTCTTCATCTGAGAACTCTGTTCATATCCTTTGACCATTTATCAATTGAGGAATGACTTGTATTCTTATAAATTTGACTTAGTTCTCTATATAGTTTAGAAATGAGGCCCTTATCAGAGTGACTGGTTGTAAAAATTCTTTCCCAGTTTTCTACCTTCCTTCTAATCTTAGTTGCATTGGCTTTGTTTGTAAGAAAACTTTTCAATTTAATGTAATCAAAGTTATCCATTTTGCTTTTTGTAATGTTCTCTATCTCCTGTTTGGTCATGAATTCTTCTGTCCTCCACAGATCTGAAAAGTAAACTTCCTTGCTCTCTCAGTTTGCTTATAGTATCAGCCTTTATATCTAAATCATGAACCCGTTTTGACTTTATTTTAGTATATGGTGTGAGATTTTGGTTTATGCCTAGTTTCTTCCATACTCTTTTCCAGTTTTTTTTTCATAATTTGCTTGCATCACTCTCATTTCTTTTCCCAATATTCCACCTCTCTTATATGATTTGTAAGCTCCTTTTTGAGCTCTTCCATGAGATCTTTCTGGGCTTGAGATCTCTTCCCATTTTTCTTTGGGATTTTGCCCATAGATGTTTTGATATTGTTGTCCTCTTCTGAGTTTGTGTCATGGTATCCCTGTCACCATAATAACTTTCTATGGTCAAATTCTTTATTTTTGTTGTTTTCAACTCATTCTTTTTTTGTATCCTTTTCCCTTTCTTTTAAATTTGAGTTCTGCTCCAAGGGTGGCAAAAGAACTGCCTCTGGCTTCCTGTGCTAGTGGCTGCAGGCCCTGGCTGTTTACCTGGTGCTATGGTAATGTTGCCCTAAAACCTATGGGGGAACCTCATGTTTGGTGCTGCCCTGAGGGTGGGGGTGGGGGGGTGGCTGATGCTGCTGGAGTCTATAGGTGTCTGGCAGCTTACTTGGTGATGAGCTGGGGGACTAGTAGTGGTATCTAGTGTGTGCTGAGGCCCGGTGGGGTTTTTCTGTGTTTCCCCCAGACTACAGTGAAGAACTTGAGAGTCAGGCCTGTGGAGGCTGCCTATTTGCTCAGCTGGTGCTGGCTGATGGCTGCTTGTTTGCTTAGGCATCGTTAAGGTAAGTATCTACCTGTTTTCATGGGGTTGTGCTGAAGCATGTGGATGTCTGGCCCTGGAGGATACTTGGTCACCTGGAGCTACACTAAAACACATGATGGTTCTCAGAGCTGGAGTCTGCTGGTTCCCCTGGCTATGCTAAGGCACATGGGGGGTGATGGTGTTGGCATTTACCTGCTACACCACACTAGGGCTCAGGATCTCCCACTGGTTTGCTGAGACTGGTCTTGCTGCTATCTTGCTAGGATGCTTCCTTGTCCTGGACTGTGCTCTCATTTCACCTGAATGAGATATACCTTTCTTGCTAATCTTCTAAGTTTCTTGGGCTAAAAGATTGTTTCACCCCATCTTTTTGCTGTTTCTGCTATTCCGGGATTTATTTGGGGGCTCTGTTTTGTGGTTGTTTATGGTTGTATGGGACAGTTGCAGTGGTTTACTGCTTTCTCTTCCATCTTAACTCTTGTAGGTGGGTGCTAGTACTGTGTTAAATAATAGTGGTGATAATGGATATCCTTGCTTTACTTCCATTCTAATTGACAAGGTCTAATTTTTCTACATTATATATAATGTTTACTCTTTCATTTATACCAATGCTATCCATTTGTTCCTATGAATCTAGAATTTTTAATATAAATTAATGTTGCATTTTGTCAAAAGCCTTTTCAGCATCTGTTAACATGATCATATGGTTTTTATTATTTATAAGATTAATGTTACTTGTTGTATTTATTTATGTTGAAATAACACTACATATATAACTAGCCTTGTTGTGTTGTTTGTCCTTCATTTTTTAAAGGACCAATGGCATCACAATGTTGAGTTCAGGGTATAGTGTGTTTGGCTATGGCTGATCAGTCCAATTTGAGTTAGGAGGGCTCTGACTTAGGTCAGGCACAAGTAGTCCATTACAACATTTGGAATTGAGGTAGCTGGATTTGTGTAGTTCATGTTTCTTTTACTCACACAGCCTTCTTAGATTCAAGCACACCATGCTGGGTGGTCATGTGCCAACATTTCCAATATCTCACAATTGATACTAAAATTCTTCAGAGAGACCTTGAGAATGTCCTTGTACCACTTCTTCTGACCACGGTGTGTGTGTGTGTGTATGTGTGTGTGTGTGTGTGTGTGTGTGTGTGTGTGTGTGTAGTTTTAGCCTTCTTACAATATTTTATTTTTTTGTATCAATATTCATTAGGGATAATAGTCTATAGTTTCCTTTTACTATTTTGTCTCTCCCTAATATAGGCATCAAAACCAAATTTATACCATAGAAAGAGATTTTGAAGGGTTTGGTCTTTGCTTATTATCACAATTTATGTAGTTTTGGAATTAATTGTTTTCTAAATGTTTGATACATATGAATCCATCTAGGATTCTGGAGTTTTTATGGCTTGCTCAATTTCTTTATTCTTTGGGTTATTTCTTCTTTTGTTAATCTTTGTATTTTATATTTTTACATGTATTCATGAATTTTCTCTGAGTTATAGTTTCATTAGCACATAATTGGGCAAAAATGAAAAATTACAACTCTTAGCAATTGAAGATGAAATAGCCATTCTTTTTTTAGCTGGAGTAAGACCAATTATATTATGTTCATCAAATGAACTTGTTATTCATTCATATTTAGAAATATTGAGGTCTTTTAAATAAAAGCTGAGAAACAGATATATTGCCTGAATATTATAGGTCACAATATTCAAATTTTTAAATGAGAAAAAGTACAGTTCACAGCTATGCCTAGGAGGAAAATTGTTAACCAAACAAGCTCTTCAATATACCTAGAGAAGGAAGGGAAAACATTGGTTGGGGGGAAAATATCTTAGCATCAAGTATATTTGATTAAGTATCCATTATCCAAAATATGTAGGTCACAAATACAAATCATGACCAAGAAAGGCAACATGGTGTAGTGGAAAAAGAGCCAACCTCAATACCAGAAACATGAGTTCTGACATGTACTAGATATGGGCAAATTACATAACCTCTAAGTTTCCATAGGTTACACTTTAGGAGTCAGTGTTACAGAGCTGGTGCTGTGCTGTGCTAGTGGAAGGAGTTGTATCACTGGGAGTTCCCTATAACAATGAAATTATAGATTAGTCTAAAAAAACTCCCCAGTAGATAAGGGGCCAAAGGATATAAATAAATAATTCTCAAAAGAAGAATTGCATACAATTAACAACCATATGAAAGATTGTTCCAAATCACTAATAATAAGAGAAATAGAAATCAAGACTCCTCTGAGGTTTTACCTTACACTCTGCATACTAGGAAATAAAAAAGACGGAACTGGTCTTGATGGTGAAAGGGCTTTGGAAAGGCAGGCCTGCCAGTTCACTGTTGTCAGTGCTGTGAATTGGTACATCCATTCCAGAAGGAAATTTTCAATTACACTAAAAAAGAATAAGAATTTGTTATACTTTTTTGATCCAGAAACCCCATTGCTGGTCATGTACCCATTAGAGGTCAAGGACAGCTGTAAGGGTGTCATATACACAAAGCATTCATTGAAATACTTTCTATTAACAAAGAACTGAAAATAAACACCTATTAGTTGAGGAATTAAAATAAATAAATAAATAAAAATTATTTATAAATAAATTATATTACGTGAATGCAACAGAATATTACTCTGCCATGGGAAGGTATTAATATCAAGAATTCAAAGAACCATGGTATGATTTATATAGCTTAATGTATACAGAAATAAGACAACCAGAAAAACACAACTATAACAATATAAATGAAAAAAATTAAACTTAATATAATTAGTTCTTCAATTAATTGCAGTCTTGCAATTGGCTCTGAAGACAAATTAAGAAAAATGTACCTAACTTTCTTATTTGTAGAGGTAGAAGACCATGGATATTGAATATTGCGTATACTCTCAGATACAATTGGTGTGTTGATTGTTTTTACTGGAATTTTTTTCTCTTTCTTTTTTATAAACTCATTGGATTGGTGAGGGAAGATGGACATATTCAGAAATTTAAAATTGTATAAAAATAAAAGTGCAATATAAATTAAAATTATATAGGTTGATAATTGTTTCTGTAGACTAGTCAAGTTATTAGTGATCAGGTCTTAATTTTCTTCTTAATTTGCAGGGTATTTTTTTTAATTGGGAAATTTAATAAATAAATAAAATTTATGATTTTGTAAATTTATTGTCCATAATTTTGACTTGTTCATAATATAATCACTTTATCTTTCTGGATCAGATTATGAGTTTAAGGACCTGGCTTTGAGTTCTTTGGATCACACAGTTTTTTCACAAAAACCCACCAAATATATTGTAGCACCTTCTCTGTGCTACTTCCCCACCTTGTATTCCCATTCATGGGATAAGTCCTCAGAAGGTGATTGTTACATCAGGTTTTAGGGGTAAGCCTGTGAGTTCCTCTCAGTGTTGTTCAATGTTCAATTGTTCAATGAACAAGCATCCAGTAACATAATTAACTCTTATAAAAATTTTGTTAAGATAACATTATAAAAATAATAGTTACAAAACATAACCTTTGCAAACTGAAGTTATTATCTCACCATTTAGAGGAGAAACTAAACTCATTTGTCTTGGTGCTTATGTAACAACACATATCTCTTATGTGCAGGTAGGGCTGGGACACTCAATCTCTCCCTCTCCAACTAAGGGGACCTTCTGGTCTGGATCCACCTGTCCCAAAAAGGTTTAATCCTGGGAAGTTGTGTGTGTGAAAATTCCTGCAGGTCCCTAGAAAATGTAAGATATCCACAATTTCTCCAGTTCTTATCAAACACATAGGGAATCAAACAATAGGTCCAAATCCGCTACATGACTGCTACATCATAGTCTAGGGCAGGTTGTGGAATCAACCATTTAAAACTATAAACTCAAACATTATTATACCCAATCATTGTTTTCCCCTCCTCATTTACCTCAGAAACACTCTCCCACAAATATAAATAGCACCCATGGAAGATGAGGCCCTATGTAGGATGCATTTATGACAAAGACAACTCACAAATCCTGGTGTATCCTTGGATACAGAATCTCTGACAGAATGTTTGGCTGGGTTACCAGAATCTGATTCTTTCCATAACAAACTCTCTTCTCTTCTTTTGGGAGTCTGGTTTCTCAAAATTGCTTCCTCCCTAACAGCCTTTCTGTATCTGTATTTGTCAGGAATGTGTCTCTGCTATCTCAAGAGTATCTCAATAAACCAATAAACTTTCAAATTTCAGAATAGAGTGTCTCCTACTCTATTGTTAAAAGCTATAGTTAATAGAGTAGAGAGGAGAAAAATCTCCTCCTCTGAATCCACTAGCCATATCTTCCAAGCCCATACTTCTTCAAAGAACTGCTTTCACTGCATCCCATAAGTTTTGGTATGTTGTCTCATTATTGTCATTCTCTGGAATGAAGTTATTGTTTCTATGATTTGTTGTTTGACCCAATCATTTTTTAGGATTAGATTATTTAGTTTCTAATTATTTTTTAGCCTATCTTTCCATGGCCCTTTATTACATATAATTTTTATTGCATCATAATCTGAAAAGGATGCATTTAATATTTCTGCCTTTCTTCATTGAATTGTGAGGTTTTTATGTCCTAGTACATGGTCAATTTTTGTGTATGTGCCATGTACTGCTGAGAAAAAAGTATATTCCTTTCTATCCCCATTCAGTTTTCTCCAGAGGTCTATCATATCTATCTTTTCTAATGTTCTATTCACCTCCTTAACTTCTTTCTTGTATATTTTGTGGTTAGATTTATCTATTTCAGAGAGGGTGAGGTTGAGGTCTCACTAACCTAAGATCTTAAAAGAAGCAACACAAAAGATTAAAAAAAAAAAACGGAAGGTCTATACATTCATGGACACATGGCAAAGCAATGAGTGGTAGGGCTGCCTTTCTCTTTTCCACCTGGACACTAAAACTGCCAGGGAAGAGAGGGAAAGATCAGCTACTCAAACCTTATAGATGAACCCTCAGTTCCAACTCTTCAGCCAATTAGAAGACCCTTGTCTCTATTGCACTAGGTTCTCAGTTACTCATGGCAAGAAGTAGGCTCAAACCTACAAACATTGGATTAGAACCAGACAGGAAAAACTGTGCATGGAAGGACTAGTTAATTTCTTTGCCTTCACTTCCCCCCTGACATTATATATTTAACAAAATAATTCATTCAGGTTGTATTTCAAAACTGGATTACCTTTGTGCTCTGAATTAGACCTATGGTTATTTTAATCTTTCCAAATTCAGCAATCAATCCTCATGTAACATCAATTTCATGCTTCCCTGTGCAAAAATTGGCAGGCAGTGTGTAGTTGGAGTCAGTTTATATTCATTATCACATTGTGTGTTACAGAATGGTTCTAAACATATGGTAGTGATGGCTCTATTTTTCTCCATTATTTAATCACTTTTCTCATGAGGATGTATCTTAACTGATCATAGTGATCTCAGTTTTGTTCATTGTATTATTAATGATGTTCAATGGGATTCTCATGCATAGGCAAAAGACTATATGACCTAGTAAAGGAGTAGAAAAGAGATGTGGGAAACCAGTAAGTTTAAATGTCTAGAAAGAAGCTATTTTTCTTATCATTTGCATTTTTATTCAAATGGTAAATTTCCCACACCACATTTCCAGAAAAGGCCAGTAACATGAAACAGTAACACATCATTTCCATAACTGATGAAATTTTCCTTTATTACTCCAGATTTTATTTGAAAAATTAAAAGGATCCTCATTTGGACACAATAAATTGGAAATGTCTGGTTTAAACCCCATAATTAAGAAAAATTTGTGGAGAAAACTGCTGCTAATGAGTATATAAGCCTTCATCTTTCTCTAGTAGACAAAAGCAGGAAAACTAATATAGGAAATATAGAACTTCTGGACAAATGTTTATTTGTCTGGATCATTATGCTCATGATAGCACAACTGCAAAGTGGGAGTGAGTACTTTTCTTCTGCAAAGCAATGCAGATTGGGGAGTCTCTTATTTCTGGGTGCTTTTTACTGTGTTTTTGTCCCATACCACCTGTTGGAAAAGTTTTGTGGTCCAGATTGTACCATAATCTTCCCGAAGTATTGGACACAGAACACTGAAGAGTTCAGTAATTACAATCATGTCATAAGGTCTTAAGGACAATAACTTCTAATGTTCCCCTATTCTCTCAGGAGTTCCTATGTCAGAGGTCATGTATAGGAATTGGTAATGTAGACTTACTACTTCCAACCTCCGTCTTCTACTTCATCTGTGAACCTTTCCCTGATCACCCCAGGCAAAAAAAATGATCTATATCTCAGAGATTTTTTTTAACTGTTAACAAATGTTTTCATTTCACTTTTATTTGCTTTCTAATGTCATATTTACTCCCTTGCCATAAGCTTTTGTTTCTTCAGTTTCTTCTGGGATATCTTTTTCTTTTGAACAACCTCCTCTTCTGGTTTAGGAACAATTTGTTCCTTTTAAGTAAGTATCATCTCAATACGGCAAGGAGAACTCATGTATGGGTTGATCCGACCATGAGCCCTATAAGTATGCTGTCACATTTTAGGTGCCTTGTTAACCTGGATATGCTCAATGATGAGAGAATCCACATCCAAACCCTTCAGTTCTGCATTACTCTCTGCATTTTTAAGCATATGCAGCAAGAATTCAGCACTCTTTTTGGGCCAACAACCCTGTGTGCAACCCCACTGTTTAGCCTGGGCACACCTGCCAACTCCACCATTATATCACTTGAAGGGAACACATTGTTTCTTCAATGTGACATCTTTCAAATACTTGGTAGCTTTTAGGATATGCATGCCCTTGATATCTTGGGCTGTTTCACGGGTGTTCTTGAATTGGACCCGGAGATTTGATTTCGTGGGGTTCTCTGGATCAAGAGAGTACCTCACCATTTTAAATGATTACCTATTATGGGTCAAGGGAAGAGTATCTCAGAGATTATTGTCCTTCTTACATATTTAGCACATAGTACTCTGCTGTAGTTATTTGTTTATTTCACCTCCTTAACTAAACTGCATATATCTGAAAGTGAAGGCTATGAGTTCTATATTTGTTTTTATACCTCATAGTCTTACTTCCATTGAGTTCTCAAATACTTCTGAGATAAATGAATAAAAATGGACAAATAAACATCATACAGGGTTGTTAACATCTTCAAGAATAACTTAAGTAGTAGAAAAGAAAGCAAACTTATTTACTCATCACCAAGATGAATAAATATGGCCAATAAATTAGAAACGTGGTTAAGAACAAATACAGTCAAATTATTTCAGTTTAAAGCCACTAAAAAGGAAAAACATTTTACATTTATCTCCTCTAAGATAAGCCCTTCTGTATTTAGCTTTGATCTCATTCCTCTCCCATTTTCTCTGGAAGAATGCTTCCACAATTATCCTTTCTCTCACTAATTGTCAACCTTTCCCTGTCTACTTGTTCTTTCCCTGATATATTCAAAAATGCTTAAGTATGCTACATCTTTAAAAACCTAACTAGGCCCTACCATTTCCCTCAAGCTGCTACCCTACATCTCTCCTCCATTTCTCAGCCAAACTCCTGGAAAAAGCTATCTACATTCATTGTCTCTCCTTTCAGTCATTGCTCAATCCTTTTTAATTTGTCTTCTCAACTCTTAAATCAACTTAAGTTGCTCTCTCCAAAGTTACCAATGATTTCTTAATTGCCAAATTTCTTGGCCTTTTTCAATTCTCATTTTTCTTGACATCAAAGTAGCATTTGACATAATTGAAAACCAGTCCTCCTGAATACTCTTCTCTCTGGGTTTTCATAACATAACCACCTCTTGATTTTTCTCCCACAGATACCCACAGTATTTCTCCTACGGCTCCTTTCCTGGGTCTATATTGTAGCCACTAACTGGGTACACCCCAAAGTTCTGCCTTTAACTCTTTTCTCTCTATCATCTCTGTTCTTACTTGGCAACATCATCAATTTGCATGAATTTAATGGGGCAGTTAGGTGGTGCAGTGCTGGGCCAGGAGTCAGGAAGACCTGAGTTTGTAATCCAACTTCAGACACTTACTAGCTACAGTGACTCTGGACAAGTTACCTAACCTCTGTTTGTCTCAGTTTCCTCATCTGTAAAAGAGGGATGATAAAAACAGCACCTACTTCCCAGGGTTGTTTGAGGATCAAGTGAGATAATAGTTATAAAACTCTTAGCACAGTGTCTGGTGTATAGTAAGTACTAGAAAAATGTTAGCCATTGTTAGTATTATTATTATTATCATTAATCATTTCTAAATATTATTACTAGATTTGGTTGGTCTCTACCTACTCATGATGACTCCCCAAATTATACTTTTTAGATTCTTATTAGAGTCTTTTTCATATACATACCTACTCCTCCCACTCTATCCTCCATGTTCACCCCCTTCCTCTTTCTTTCTTCCCTAATTAATTCCTTTTCCCTTTCCTTTCCTTTTTAAAAAAAATTTTTATTAATGTTTTCTGTTTCTTACATCACCATAGCATCTGTTATATTCCTCCCCCTTCTCCCCAATAGTCATTCCATATGGTAGATAGTATTTTTTAGAGGAAAAACAAAGTCAGCATAACAGATTGATATGTTGAAAAAGTTCAAAAATATGTGCAATGTGTAACACCTGTGGACCTCACACCCCCACCAAGGTATAGGGGATTGGTACTGGGGATGTCTTATCTTATCTCTTCATTCAAGACTTACATGATTTTATACTTTTTATTTTTCATGTGTTTTTTTTATTAGCAACTGTCTTAGTTATTATGTATGTTGTTTTCTTGGTGCTGCTTACTTCATTCTGCATTGGTTTATATAGATCTTTTAATGCTTTGTATTCATCAGTAGTATTCCATTACATTCATGTATGATGATTTGTTTAGCCACTCCTCAATCAATGGGCATCTACTTTGTTTCCAATGCTTAGCTATCACAAAAAAGTACTGCCATAAATGTTTTGGAGTAGATGGGGAATTTTTTCTTATCAATGGCTTTATAGAGGTATATGTCCAGTAATAGTCACTTTATCTACATAATTCAAAATTTATTTCCAAAATGGTTTTACCAATTCATAGCTCCATCAATAATGAATTAATGTTGTTGTTGTTTCTTCCTGTGCTCTCAAAGAGGATCAATGACATCATAAGCATGATGTTTTGACTTGTGAATGAGTTGGACTTGAGTGAGGCAGAGCTGTGCAAAGCTGTCAGCCTTGCTGTCTCATCCAGAGTCATTGGAGTCCAGTGGCAAGACAAAGGTCAAGATGACTGGTAATGTCCCAGGATACAGTGGGTGACCTTGTCCTTTTAAAATTAATGTAATTCACAGGTCTGTTTGTCTGTGGTGGCCATACCCATTCAGTGACTAAGGGCTAAGTAAGAACTGAGACAAAAGATGGACCAATTTCATCATCAAAAAGGCCTGGAAAATAGATCCAGGAGAAACAATATCAGAATCATTGGGCTACCTAAAAACCATAATCAAAAGGAGGGCCTGGATAGCATCTTTCTAGAAATTATCAAGGAAAACTGCCCTGATGTCCTGGAACCAGACTTGGCAAAGTTGACATGGACAGAATCCACCAGTTACTCCAGGAAAGAGATCCCAAAATAAAAACTCCAAGTAACATTATAGCCAAATTTCAGAACTATCAGGTCAAGGAAAAAATACTACAAGTGGCCAGAAAGAAACAATTCAAATATTGGGGATCCACAATCAGGATCACACAGGACTTGGTAGCTGCAACATTAAAGGATCGGAGGTCATGGAACATGATATTCTGGAAGTCAAAGGAGTGGGAATACAACCCCAAATCACTTAACTGACAAAAAATTAAGCATAATACATCAATGGGAAAAAGGTCATTTGATGAAATTGAAGGATTTCAATCTTTCATAAAGAGAAGACCATAATTAAATCAAAATTTAGAGTTCCAATATCAAGCCCCAAGAGAAGAATAAACAGGTAAAAAGGGAAAAGAAAACATAAGGGATTCAATAGAGTGAAACTATTTACATCCCTACATAGGAAGATGATACTTGTAACACTTAAATAGTGTATCACTAACAGTATATCTAAAAGGAATATACATAGAGAATATGGATATAAGGTAAATTTGAAGGAATGATTAAATAAAGTTAGAGGATGAGAAAGAGGAATACAAGGGTGCAGAAGGTAGACATAGAGGTAGAATGGGACAAATTATTTCACATGAAGGTGTGAGAAATACTTTTTATAGTGGAGGGGAAGATGGGCAATGGGCATTGCTTGACCCTTTATGTCAACAATATTGCCTCAAAGAGAAAAAATACACACAATCAGCTGAATAGATAAATATATCTTACCCAACAGGGAAGTAGGAGGAGAAGAGATTAAGTAAAGGGAGGATGACATAAGGGAGGGCAGATTAGGGGAAATAGTAGACAAAAAACTGGTGAGGTGGAAAGGGTGAAAGGAGAGAGAAGACAAATGTAACTGTGAATATGAATGGGATAAACTCTCCCATAAAATGGAAGTAGATAGCAGAGTAGATCAACAACCAAAATCCTACAATATGTTGTTTACAAGACACACACTTAAAGCAGACAGATGCACACACAGAGTAAAGGTAAAGTAAAAAAAAAAAAAGCATGGGTAGCAATCCAGATCTCTGATAAAGTAAAAACAAAAACAGATTTAATTAAAAGGGATAAGGAAGGAAACTACATCCTGCATAAAGGTATCATATACATTGAAGCAATATCAATACTAAATCTATATGTGCCAAGTGGTATAGCATCCAAATTTTTAAAGAAGTTCAGTTAATTACAGGAAGAAATAGCAAAACTATCCTAGTGAGGGACCTCAACTGTCCCATCTCAGAACTTGATGAATGCAGCCACAAAATAAATAAGAAACTAAGGAGGTAAATAGAATAGATACTACAGACCTTAGGAGGAAACTGAATGGTTACAGAAAAGAATATACTTTTTTCTCAGCAGCACATGGCACCTACAAAAATTTGATCTTGCAGTGGGGCACAAAAACCTCAAAAGCAAATGTAAAAAGGTAGAAATATCAAACATATTATTTTCAGATCAGAATGTAATAAAAATTACATTCAACAAAGGACAGTGGAAATATAGATTAAAAAGTAGGAAATTAAATAATCTAACTTTAAGAATAAGTAGGTCAAAGAATAAATCATAGAAGCAATCAACAATTTCATTAAAGAGAATGATGACAATGAGACAAAATACCAAAATTTATAGGATGCAGCCCAAAGTACTTAGGGGGAAAATTATTTCTCTAAATTTTTACATCAAAATGGAAAAAGAACAGATTAATGAAGTGGGCATCCAACTAAAAAAAAAAACTAGAAAAAGAACAAATTAAAAATCACCAATTGAGCACCAAATTGGAAAACCTGAAAATTAAAGTGAGATTAATAAAATTGAAAATTAAAAAAAAAATACTATGGAGCTAATAAATAAATCTAGGAGCTGGTTTTATGAAAATGCCAATAAGATAGATAAACCATTGCTTAATTTAATTCTAAAAAAAAGAAAGAACAAAAAGAAATATCAAGTATCAAAAATGAAAAGGGTGAAATCACCATAAATGAAGAAGAAATTAAAGCAATCATTAGGAAATAGCTTGCCCCATTATATGCCAATAAATCTGACAACCTGAATGAAAAGGGTGAATATTTACAAAAATATCAACTACCTACATAAACAGATCAGAAAATAGAATGCCTAAATAACCCCATGTTAGAAAAAGAAATTTAACAAGCCATTAATGAACTCCCTAGGAAAAAATCTCCAGGGCCAGAGGAATTCACAAGTGAATTCTTCCAAACATTTAAAGAATAATTACAAAAGTATATAAACTATTTAGAGAAATAGGTGAAGGAGTCCTAACAAACTCCTTTTATGACACAAATATGGTGCTGATACCTAAACCAAGAAGAGCTAAAACAGAGAAAGAAAATTATATACCAATATCCTCTACTGCACTGCCTAACTGCTCCTATATATCGTGGATACCAAATCTTTATCAGAGAAATGACACAAAGATTTTCCCCTATTTGACCACTTCCCTTTTTGTATTAGATGTATTAATATTGTCTGTGCAGAAATTTTTCAGTTTCAAATAATCAAAGTGATTTGGTTTACCTTTTATAATTGCCTCTCTTCATTGTTTGATTAAGAATACATCTCTTATCCATAGCTGCAAAAGGTATATGATCTGTTTCTCTTCTAATTTTTGATAGTATGATCTTTAATATTAAGGTCACATACGATTTAGAATGTATTACGAAGTGTGATTTAAGGTGTAGGTCTAAGCCTAATTTCTGTCAGATTGATTCCCAATTTTCCTAAGCAGCTTTTATCAAATAGGGAGTTTTTTTCCCTATATAAGTTATGCTTTCCACTTTAAAACACTGGGTTATTGAGTTCTGTTATTTCTGAATCTCCCTTCTTTATCTGTTTGACTGATCTATCTCTCCAGTTTTTAACCAATATCAAATGGTTTTGATGACTACTATTTCATAATATCATTTGATGTCTGGAAGTGCTAGTCCCCCTTTATCCTTGCATCTTTTCATCATTTCCCTTGATATTCTATATCTTTTACTTTTCAATAAAATTTTTATTATTTTGTCAAGCTCTGTAAAGTATCCTCTTGGTAATTTGATTAGTATAATATTAAAAGTGTAAATTAATTTTGGTAGTATTTGTTATTTTCATCATATTGGCATGGCCTATCTTTGCATACTAAATATTCCTCTAGCTATTTATGGTTTTATTTAATTCTTTTTTTTAGACAATTGGGGTTAAGTGACTTTCCCAGGGTCACACAGCTAGTAAGTGTCAAGTGTTTGGTCTGAGGCCTGATTTGAACTCAGGTCCTCCTGACTTCAGGGCCAGTACTCTACCCACTGCACCACCTATCAACCCCTTTCTTTAATTCTTTAAGGAGTACTTTGTATTTGTATTTGAATCTATATCTATGTCTATTTGAATCTATATTTTATACATTTGTTGTTATTTGCAATGGGATTTCCCTTTCTATTTTTTTTTGTTTTGTTATTATATAAAAATACTATTGATTTCTGAGGATTTATTTTGTAGCCTGAAATTTTGTTGAAGCTATTGTCTCAATTAGTATCTTTGCTGATTCCCTGGCATTTTCCAAATATATTATCATATCATTAGTAAGTAAGGGTAGTTTCACATCCTATTTACCTATTTTTGTTCTTTAATTCCTTTCTTTTGTCTTATCTCTATTACTAACATATTTAGTATTCTATTAAATAATAATGGGGATAGTGAGCATCCTTGCTCCACTCTTGTATATATTGGTAAAGGTTCTAGTATGTCCCCATGCTGCATATTATGCTTGCTTTTGGTTTTAGATAGATGTCTTTTATGATACCAAAAGGGTCCCTCTGTGCTTATACTTTATAGGATTTTTAGCATAAGAGAATGTTGGATTTTGTCAAAGGCTTTTTCTACTTCCATTGAGATGATCATGTGGTTTGGGATGTTTTGGATTTGCATATGATTAATTATGTTGATTGTTTTCCCAATTTTGAACCATCTTTGTTTCCATAGTATAAATTCCACTGATTATAACGAATGATTTCTTGGATAAAATGTTGTTATCCATTTATTAGAATTTTATTTAAAATTTTTGAGTCAATATTCATGAATGTTACTGATCCAAATCTTTCTTGAACTCTTCCAAGAAGGTTTTTGGGCTTGAGACCTGTTCATTTTCCCCTTCGAGGTTTTGGATGTGAATATATTGACAATGTTGTCCTCTTCTGAATTTGTTTTGACCTTCCCTGTCCCCGTAGAAAGAATCTATGGTCATTGTCCATTTCTGCTTTTTGCTCATGATGTTTGCCTATTTCCTGACTTTTAAAGTTGAACTTTCATACTGGAGCACAGGAGTCACTGTCCCAAGACTCTTATGTTGATGGTCAGGGGCCTGGTCATTGGCTTTGTTTGCTGAGATCTCAGATGCTGGCAGCTGGAGGCAGTAGAAGTCTGGCTGCTTACCTGGGGCTGATCTGGGGTTCTTCTGGTGGTGTCTGGTGTGTGCTGAGGCCAGGTGGTGTTTTTCTGCATTTCCCTGGGGCTACACTGTAGCTTTGGGGCGGGGGGGTAGGGGTGGGGGGGTCTGGCCCTTGAAAGACACCTGCTCACCTGGGCTGCTCTGAAACATGGAAAAGTTTGGTTCCTGGAGGATGCCTGCCCACCTAGCGTTGTGTTTCCTGTGATTGTGCTGAAGCATGAGGAGGTTTGGCTGCTGAAGGAAACCTGCCTGCTTTGAGCTGCACCAGTAGATGTGCTTGTTTTCTGAGCTGGAGGCAGTTCCCCTGCCTGTGACAAAGCACACAGTAGTGTAGGGGGTAGGAGAGTATCCTGGTGTTGGTGCTTGCTTGCTCCACCCTCCTGGGACTCAGGATCTCCCACTGGTTTGTTGAGGTGGGGCTTGCTGCTGGCTTGCTTGTCCTGTACTGCTCCCATTCCACCAGAGTGAGGACCTTTCCTGTTAATCCCCCAAACTTCCCAGGTTAAAATTCACCCTGTCTTTCTGCTGCCTCCACTGTTCCAGGATTTTTCCTGGGGTGATATTTTCTGGGTTTTTAGAGGTCAATGAGGGAGAGTGAGAGTGACTTACTGCTTACTCTGCCATCTTAACTCCAGGATGTCCCTTGAAACTATACATTTTTTTTATTCCACATGAACTATTTTTTTACTTTTTTTTTAAAAAAAATATATTTATTGGGGCAGCTAGGTGGTACAGTGGATAGAGCACTGGCCCTGAAGTCAGGGGGACCTGAGTTCAAATCCAGCCTCAGACCAAACACTTGACACTTACTAGCTGTGTGACCCTGGGCAAGTCACTTAACCCTAATTGCTCTTAAAAAAATATTTATTTTTAGTTTCCACATTCACTTCCATAGCTATTTGAGTTTTAAATTTTCTCCCCCTCTCCAAGACAGTGTGCAATCTGCTATAGTCTCTACATATATATTCATATTAATCATATTTTCACATTAGTCATAGTGTAAAGAAGAATTAGAACCAATGGAAGGAACTATGAGAAGGAAGAGACAAAACAACAACAACAAAAAAGAGAGCAAACAGTATACTTTGATCTACATTTAGACTCCATAGTTCTTTCTCTGGATGTGGATAGCATTTTCTATCATGAGTCTTTTGGAGTTGTCTTAGGTCCTTGCGTTTCTGAGAAGAGCCAAGTCTATCGAAGTTAGTCAACATACAATGTTGCTGTTACTGTGTAAAATGTTTTCCTGGTTCTGCTCACTTCATTCAGCACCAGTTCATAGAAGACTTTCCAGGTTTTTCTGAAGTTTGCCTGCTCATCATTTCTTAGGGCACAGTAGTATTCCATCACATTCATATACCCTAACTTGTTCAACTATTCCCCAATTGATGTGCATCATCTCAATTTCCAATTCTTGGTCACCAGAAAAAAAGTTGCTATAAATATTTTTGTACATGTGGGTTCTTTTCCATATTTTTGATCTCTTTGTCATATAGACCTAGAAGTTGTATTGCTGGGTCAAAGGGTATGCACAATAGTCCCTTTGGGCATAGTTACAAGTTGCTCTCCAGAATGGTTGGATCAGTTCACAACTCTACCAACAATGCATTAGTGTTCCAATTTTCCATCATTTATCATTTTCCTGTTTTGTCATGTTAGCCAATCTGACAGGTGTGATGTGACACCTCAGAGTTGTTTGAATTTGCATTTCTCTGATAAAGTGTTTTATAGCATTTTTTCATATGACTATAGATAGCTTTAATTTTTTCCTCTGAAAACTGCCTGTTCATATCCTTTGATCATTTCTCAATTGGGGAATGACTTGTATTCTTTTAAATTTGACTCAGTTCTCTATATATTTTAGAAATAAGGCCCTTATCAGAGACATTGGTTGTAAAAATACTTTCCCAGCTTTCTACTTCCCTTCTAATCTTGGTTGCATTGGCTTTGTTTGTGCAAAAGCTTTTCAATTTCATGTAATTAAAATCATCCATTTTGCATTTCATAATGTTCTCTATCTCTTGTTTGGTCATAAATTTTTCCCTTCTACATAGTTCTGACAGGTAAACTATTCTTTGCTCTCCTAGTTTGCTTATAGTATCAGCCTTTCTATATAAATCATGTATTCATTTTGACTTGATCTTGGTATTCAGCATAAGATGTTGAACCTATAAAATTTTTGATATTGTTTTTGTGTGCTTATTTTAGGTTTGTTGATTGTTTTCACTTCATCAATCTTCTCTTCTATGTTATTAATGTATGATAAAAAAGATATGACATTTTCCCTGAGGAATGCCTTTGCTACATCTCAGAAATTTTGGTATGTGGTTTAATCATTATCATTTTTATGTAGTTAGTGTTTCTACTATTTGTTCTTTAGCCCACTTATTATTTAAGATTTCATTGTTAAGTCTCTATTGCTAGGTCTGGAACTTATATTTGTGGTCTCTGAACCAATTTCTATTCCTATGGCATTGTAGTTTATAAAGAATGTATTGATTCTTTCTGCCTTTTTATCTTTCTTTGCCATCTCTGTGCCCTAGTATGTGGTCAATTTTTGTAAAATTTCCACATAGTACAGAGACATATGTATATTCTTTTGTTGACCCATTTTAAAGATTCATAAGTCTTTCAATTCTAGTTTCTCCAAATATTTATTCAATTCCATATTTCCCTTTTTTGTTTACCTTTATGTTAGATTTATCCAAAACTGAGACAGGGAAATTGAAGTCTCCTGCCAGTGTTGTGCTACCATTTATGTCTTCTTGAAACTCAGACAATCTTTCCTTCATGAAATTATTTTTGAATGTTTGGTTTTACTTTATCTGATAATAAGATGACAACTCCTGGGTTTTTTTGGATTCATTTGATTTATAGTAAATTTTTTCCACCATCAGTTTTATCTCATGTATGTCTTTGTTTTTAAAATGTCTCTTATAAGCAACAGATTGTACAGTTGTATTTTCTTATCCAATCTGTCACTCTTTTTCATTGCTTTGAATTGTTTAGCCTATTTACATTTAAAGCTATAAGAGTTAAGTTTATATTTTCCTCCATCTAGCTCTAAGATTGAAGTTTTTCAGGTGATGCTTTTGCCCTTCATCTACTTTAAACACAGCATTTATACTCCTTCAGTTACTTTAATTTTTTAAGACAGTCTTATTCCCGCTGGCTTTTTCCCCTCATTTGTTGCCCTTTCTCTTTAGAGGTCATTAATTACTTCCCTTTTGCTTTTATTTGGTTACATATTTCTAGCCTCTCTTCTTTCTTCTCATTTAGTCAGGTAGTCAAGTATTTTCCTACTTCTCCTCCTCTTCTGCTAGTCCTGCTCATTAGGTTTTTTTTTTATTTTTTTTTTGCCCCTTTCAAAAAAGGATCTTTCACTCACTTCGTTATCCATCTTTTCTTTTTTTTTTTTACTCTAGACTTTCATTGTCTGATTAATCACCCCTATAATAATCTAGTCTCTCTCTTTTCTCTGTGTTCTTCATACAATCAAAGTTTCCAAGGTATCCATTCTAGTTTCTGTTCTCCAAGTGCTTTCTGCCACATCCTTGTAGGGCTTATCCCATGGATTTCCCTTTTCTATTGTGCCTCACTCTAAGAACAATGCCAGTTATTGCAGGTGTCAGAGAGAGCATTAACACATGGTAGGGCACCACCCTCCCCAGTGACCTATACTTTCTCTTGTTGGCCTTTCACACACACACACACACACACACACACACACACATATTTGTCTGGAAATCTTCCTAGGTCATGCTTTCCTATTCCCTCAGGTGCCATTTGCTGGTAGGATTCCAACTCCCTCAACCCTCTAACAGGACAAAAAGGTTTTTCAGACTAAAATCACCAGGCCCCATCCAGTATAAAGTCCTCATCTCCCTTCACTCATAGGAGCATTCACCAGTAGAACCCCCTTCCACCTGCAAAGTAAGGCCTCCTTCCTATCCTGCTCTTTTCAATCTTTCCTTCCTACTCCTCTTTCTTCTCCTCCTCACATATTCCCTCTACCTGACACCACAGAGGGTCACCTTCCCCTCATTGCTAGCTCTTGTTTTGACCCCAGCACATCACTTATTCCTCTGGACTCACTTTCATGTACCCTCCCATATTGTAATATAGCCCCTTAAAAGCAATATTTACCTGACAAGGTGTCATCAGGTCTTTCCATAATACCCCTGTCTGCCTTTTTACTGTTACTTCTGTAAGATTTCTGCCTTCACCCCTCTCTCCTTATTTATATTTAGAAAGAGGTCTCTTACTGATCTTTCTGTTGTCACTCTGTTCCTGGTGTTATCTCCATTGATTAACTTCTCCTGTATTTCTACTTTTTTGGGGTGTTCAAGATAAAAATAATCTCTTCAGTTCTGATTTCTTTCTAAAAGTGTTTCAAACTATTTTTATTATTGAACATTCATCTTTTGTCTTCTATGGTTAGGCTCAGATTTGTGGAAACAGTCTGCATCCTGAGCTCCAGTGCTCCTTGGAACACATTTCATTACCTCCTCCTTTTCCTTGTGAGTGCAGAATAATATTTAGTTATTATAATTTCTGTCCCTTTGTATTTGTATATCTTTCTGCTGATGGCTTACCAAACTTTTAATTTCTGAATTGTATTGTTAAGTTTAACCACTATGTATCTTGGAGTTTGTAAACTTAGGTTGTTGTTTGGGGGGGATTGGTTTTTCTTTTTTTGGAGGCAATCTGTGAACTCTTTCAATTGTGATTTCATTTAATATGTTAAAAAGTTCTTGGCACTTTTTCCCCTATTATTTCCTTCATTATGTTGTTAAAATGTTTTGTCCGGTCTAGAAGACCTACAATCCTTAGTTGTCTCAATGCATCCTGTCTTTGAGATACACATGTTTTGCTTACACAGTGAGAATATTTTCTTTAAATGTTCTTGATTTTTGTTTCTCTTCCAAGTTGTCTTCTTACTTTTGTGTATTTGCACTCTCAAACTATTGTTCACTGTTTTGCTTCTTTGATGAGGCTTGCCATTGCAGATACAATTTTTTTTCTATTCCACTCATTATTTTTCCTGTGTAAGATGTAAATTCTGATTTTGTAATTCTCATTTCTCTTTTAAACCATTCAGGAGCAGCATTTTGTGGTTCCATGTTCTCCTCAACTTCCACAAGGTCCTTTATCTCATCAAATCTTGGATTGTTTTCCTTCATTTTGCAATATTTATTCATAGATGCCTGAACTCATTTACTAGATCTGGAGGCCATATTTCCTTCTATTGTTACTGTTTTTCCTATTGATTTATCTCTTTGTGTTCAAGGTCTTTGAGATTTCTTCTTTGAAAAATCTTTGATACTTTCAGTCTACACACACACACACACACACACACACTTTTTTTCTTTATTGCTCACTTCTGATTCTCTTCTTTCTGATTGTGATTTCTTTGGGGGCTACATCTCAAACTGCCTGTTCCTACATTGGGCAATTCACAGTTCACCAACCTAGGTCTCTGACCCAAATGACTTTTGAATGGTCAGATATGGCCCCAAATAGACGCTGTGCTCTTCCCTAGTGCTTGGTAGAGTACCGTATAGTTCCCCACATGGACATATCCTGGTGATCTGTCCCACTCTCTCCATTATTTATTGCTTTGATCTGGCACCAGAAAATTAGAGCCTGTTGGCCCCAAAAATTCAAAGTCCTGGTGACCTGTCCACTCCCTCTATTTTTTAGTTCTTTGACCTAGCACCTGCATTTCAGAGCCTACTAGCACTGGCAGTTCAGAGCCTGTTTTCCCCAGCTCTGGAAGTTCAGAGCTACTAATACTTCAGAACTTTGCAGCATTGGTGTTTCCAGGTTTCAGTCTCCACAGGCTTTTACTCCTAAAGGGCTCTAGCCAACTTGTCTGTTGAGCTCCAAGAAAACTTCCATAACATGAAGTTGGGATATTTATAGCACTAGAAAGAAGGACAGAAGACCAGAGTGTAGATGTGAGTTTTGTTGTAAACTGGTGTAATGTCCTTGGGTCTGCTAATACAGCCTTGCTACTGGTAGCATGGAGTGAAAGCTCATGGTCAGTGAGCATCAGTTCCTGGGTTTTGTTTTTTTCTTTTGGATACTTGGTGCCCAAGACCACATAAACAGCTTCTTTATCTTTGGTACATAATTTCTATTTTGGGTAGGTTTGAGAGGTCATGGGATTAGAGAAAAATGTCTAATCTGCCATCTTGTTGCTCACATCTCTTTTTCTTTCTTTCACCCAGCCTCCTACATTTGTTGCCTTCTATCTATTCCCACATCTCCCACCCTAGTTCAATCCTTCATCACTTCTTTTTTGTACTATTGCAATAGCTGCTTAGCTAATTTCCCTACTTCAAGTTTCCTCTCTCTCCAATATATTCTTTGTAAAAATTCCAAAGTGATTTTCCTAAAATATATGTCTGACATGTCACTTCTCTACTCACTTTACTCAAATGACTCCTGATTACCTATAAGATCAAATATAAATATTTCCTTTTGGCACTTAAAGCCCTTAACAGCATAGATCCAAGCAATCTTTCTGGCCTTCATATATGTTACCATCCTTTGTGTACTTTATGGTCCAGCCAAACTGACCTTCTGCCTATTCCTCATATATAACACTTAATTTCTCCTATACCTTTTCACCAACTGTCCCTTATAACTAGAATGAACTTTCTCCTTACTTCAGCCTTTTGAACTTAGTTTCATTTAAAACTTGGCTCTGTCACCACTGTCTACATGAAGCCTTTCCTGATGCTTCAGTTGTGACTGACTTCACTTCAAATTACCTTATTTTACATATCATGCATGTGTGTGTGTGTTTAGTAACTCCTACTGTACTCAAAACTCCAAATCTCATTGCTACTGTCAAGTTGGTTTCTTTGAGAGGTAACTGCTGTCTTGGGTTCAGAGGTTAACCTTGTGGAAGGTAAGAGCTTCTTTTTTTTTAACAATTCTTTATGGGCTCAAAGTTCTCTTAATGAAGGACCTTTACTTATGTTGACCATTCAAGTTTCATAGATTCCTGTTGGGTTCTTATATAAATATGTAACTCACTCCTCTCATCTTTTCTTCAATGTTTATATAATCTTCTTCTAACACACTCTAATTATTTGAGGTAGTGAATTCCATTCTCCCTCTTTTCCAGTGAATTCCTCCTTGCTTCCCTTGTGTTTTAAGGCCTTTGAAATATCTATCTATCTATCTATCTATCTATCTATCTATATACATAAAGCTATAGAAGTTCCATTTTTTTAAAAGAGAGCATACAAAACAGGAAGACCATGCACTATGAAGAACTTTGTGCTGCATCAATGATTTAGCAGATACACTTGATCAGCTGGGCTGGTTCTTTATAATTACTTAGAGTAATGGAGAGAGATTGGCCAAGGAGGACCCAGTCCTTGGGGCATTCTTGGCTTTGCCCTTCCTTTTGGGTCCTATGGAGTATTCACAATATCCTCTGTCTGATGTGGAACTTTGGAATCCAATTTCAGCCATGATGACTCAGAATTAATACCATGTGATCCAGTGGGGTTTATTGAAATATATAAATTAGATTCAGGTAGATTTTGTATGACTAGAGAGTAAAGGAAGTGAGAGAATTGGCAAGGCCATGTCAGGTGCTTCAGATAAAGTATATGTTCCACTGGGCATGTCTGTGATAATACAAGTGTCACAATGTGTGAGTGTCACAGAGTGAGTCTTCGTTATATGTCCTTAAATCAAATATAGCTCTACCTGTTGAATTCCCATTCTCCTTCCCAATGACCATGCCTCCTTACTCATGGGTTCATGCTACTGGGCTACCAGTCATGTGAGTTATGTGCTGGGTTTCATTTTTTACTGGTGAATTTGCCACATTATTATAAATTTGGAAAAAATGTATTGCTAATGTGGGAGAATGGATGGGAGAGTCTGATCAATCTCCAATCTTTAGAATTAACTCCATGAAACTAAAACATAATATCAAATACTGAAATAAACAAAAGGAGAGCACTAGGTCTCAAGTTTGGGGTTCCCCCATCATTTTCATTTCAATATCCCAGGACACTACTGCTTATTCTGTTAAGTTGTTAGCTTAAAGAGATATTCAATAGTATGTCTCTAAGTTTTATTTCTCCCTGTCTTCCGCATAGCAAGAATATGACTTTTATGTGCTTGAAAACTTAAGCTACCCACTTTAAGATAAAAGATAATAAATATTAAAAGATAAGATACTATTAGTTATAGTTTACACTAAATCTTTTGCAATTGTTTCATAAAAATCATTTGGAAATAGGATCCCTGGATAGCAAGCCATGAAACAAAATTAGCTTCCTCCAAAGCATGGCTAATAAGGTGCCACCATCTACATGTGTGACCATTTCTGCACCCTCCGCTTATTTCTATTAACATTCTGTCCTTCTTAAAATTGCTTTATATTACTTTATCTATACTTTGTTTTTATTAATTTAGGGAAATATATCCTTCTAGCAAAATATAAGTTCCTTTATACAAGGACTGGTTGTTTGTTTGTTTTTATCTTTGTATCTCCAGAACCTGACAGTATCTTACACAAAATTTATTGGGGGAAATAATGACCTTCTCCTCCCTGTCCTGCCCTGGAAAAGTATACAAAGTGTCTTGGGTCACTGGGTACATCCTGGCTGCCCATTAGTGTAGTCCAGACTCATCTCTTCCAATACTGGAAAGGAAATGATGCTTTAGAGCTTTGTATGCTTATTCAGCATTAGATTTTTTTCTATTGAAAAGAAAGAAACTCTTTTAATATATTACATAATATCAGAAAAATAGATATTAAAGTCCCAGTACTAGTAGTGAGTTCAGGAAATCAAGCATCAAGTGTCAAGAAAGGAGGCTGATTTTGATCATGAGATCCTATATTTATAGGATGCACTTGTAGAAGCACTTAAAATATAGGTTAGAGGATTTGGGGAGATCATTTGAAAACAAGGAATCTTTAGAACTGGGAGAGGCATAAGAAACCTCTTCAGACATTACTACAATTTTCGATAAATTTCTAGTGGCTCTAATAGTTACAGAATTATTTACATATTTTTATGCCCTGGAAATTAAGTGATATCTTTTTTTTTATTTTCCTGTTAATTTAAGAAAAGAACTAATCAAAGATCATTAGAAAAAATTTTGAGCTAGACACTGATACAAATTTTAAAAATTCTAATTACTGAAGATCAGAATCAAAACCCTCTATATTTTTAGTTAGCAGAGCAGATGATCACAATAAATGGTTTATACATTTTCATGGATTTGTGGGTTAGGTAAGAATACTAAAAAAAAGTGCCTAAGCATTTATAGTTACACACATGTATGAATATCATATATTATATATATTTTCTTATCCAATTCAACCCTGGAAACTCACTAAAACACAAATTTAGATTGCAATCCAGTTACAATGCAAGCCAAGCACAAAAGCCTTCTAATGATCTTTGATTAGTTCTTTATTAAATTCATCAAGGAAGCAAAGAAAATTTAATAATCGCTACCATTTGTCATCTTTCTGATTAGAGTTTTGATTAGAACTTTCAGCTTTTATGCTCTTCCTTTCAAGCCTTTGCTAGGGTTTTGATGCTGCTTCTTACCTCTAGTTTAAGGAACAGAACAGGGCAGGGCAAACACATTAAATAACTAGCATTTGCACATATTCTCTAGAGATGTTCATGCATGTCAGTGACTTATTGAAGGAGAAAAATCAAGAAATCCATTCCTCACACTGCCCTTCAACCATTTCTCATACACAGCCCACTGTAAGCATTCTTGAGATGATAGAATTTACAGCTATAAGGTCAATCAGAAAACAACTAGTTCAACTTCTTCATATGACAGATGTGGCAGGTATTCTGTCCATCCAAGTGTTCTGATGCTAGATCTAGTGTTGCTGAAAAAAAGCACTCACTACACCATTCTGACCGCACACTCCTCCTCTGTATCATAATGCTTCACCAATCTTCTATGTGAGAATATTTTTTACCCTCCTAGGTGTTTGTTTTCTATAATTTGTTACCTATGTCTTAGAGTTGTTTGATTTATTCCTTCCTTCTAAGTGCTGCTTCACTCTGGTAAATTATAAAAATAATTCAGTACATTTATGCTGAAAAGGTTTTTCAGAGATTATTAAGTACTACCATTTTCCCAACTGCATTATTTTTGTCAGTAACATCATTCACTCAATCTCCCATTCAAAACCTCATTATTATCTTTAATTCTTCTCCCCTTTTACTTCCCATAGCCAGTTGGGTACCAGATGAGATAAAGAATGTAAAATTTTTTAATTTTAATATTTAATAATTTTTAACTTGAAATTTTAAAGCATTATTCACATATCAATTCGTCATCATCATGATGTCTCAAATTTCTTTTCCTACCATTCAACACCCTTCTTTAGGTACTCTCTGTTACATCTAAAGTACTCTCTGATACCTAAACTCATCCTGTGTTTACCTGGCTGGTATCCTTATTCATACAATAGTCTATACCTGTTGAATTCCTACAAATTTCTTAAAGGCTAGCTTAAGTACCTTTAAGCTTAGCTTCCAGGAAATCTTTTGCAATTCCCCACCCCACCAATAAAGAGGAAAAATATTCAAATCTACAAAGGATGTTCAGATCAAAGCTGATTACATAAAGAAGGGGTAAAAACCCTAAAAATTCTGCTTTTATCTGTATGTTTGTTTCTTTTTTTAATTTTTGACTCAAACACCAGAATTCAAATACAGAATAGAGAAAAGAAAAAGAAACATATCATAAACTTAAATATTGAAACTTAAATACAAAGTAAGAAAAGAAAAAAACATATTATGTGCATAGCAAAACATAAGAAAGGATTCAAAATATGTAGCAATAAACTTCCATTTCAAAAAAACTTGTATGATAAATACCACACCTTGTGTTGAGAGCTGTCCATCTTTTCTTTGCTTCCTTGTAAGTTTTCTTTTGTTCTCTGCTGTGCACTTTTTACTTTGTTCTTTTTTCCTCTTTCCTCCCCCACCCAGGCTATAATTAAGTGCAGATATATATGTGTGTGTGTGTGAGTGTGTGTATGTGTGTATGTGTATATACATATATGTATATACACACACATACATACACATGCACATATATATATACACATATGTATATATAGGCATATATTGTCCCTAACAAATTCTATTTCTAATCTTTGTTTCAAAGTTTGTGCATATTTTTTTATTTTTTATCCCTCCTGACTCCTACTTTACTTCTGCCTGCTACCTTGCCCTCCTATTACTTAGCCTACCTCCCCTCCAACTATCCCTCCCTTATCTTCCCATTCCCATTGATGTAAACACCCTTCTATACCCCCCTTTAACCTATTCCCTCACCCTCCATCTAGAGATCACTCCCTTATCCTCTCCCCCTCCCTATCCCTTTACTGTTTTATTTCTTCTGAATTTAGAAGATTTTTATACTCTTCTAGATATATATGTACTGTTCCCTCTTAAACCCATTTCCAATGAAAGTAGGGTACCAGAACTACCAGCCCTCTTCCCCTATCTAATTCCTCTGTGTTGATTCTTCATTGTCAACCCCATTTGTATAAAATAATTACTCTTTTTTTTAGCTCTTCCTAAATGTTTTTACTTTTTAAAGTCATATCACACTCAGGTCTACCCCAATCTTTCTTACAAATTACTCAATTACTAATAACAATCTTAGACATGCATTTTACATTTTACATATATAAAAGGTAAATGGTCTATTTTTATTGAATCCCTTGTAATCAGTCTTTGGTACGTATTTTATTTTTCTCTTGGCTCTTGTATGTCAAATCTTCTGTTAACTTCAGGTTTTATTTAACAAAGTCCTGAAAGCCTTAGAGTTGATGAAATATCCATTTTTTTCATTCTGGATTAGGCTTAATTAGGATTTTCCCGGTATGATATTTTTGTCTGGAACCCCAGTTCATTTGCTCTTAAATATATAACATTCCAAGACCTGCAGTTCTTTAACGTCTACACAGCTAGGTCTTGTGTGATTCTAACTGTGGTACCATCACATAAAATTGTTTTTTTCTTGTTGCTCTTAATATTTTGTCCTTGAGTTGGGAGTTTCAGAAGTTGCCTGTAATATTCCTATGAGTTTTCCTCATACGATCTGTTTCAAGTGGTGATCTATGGATTTTTTCTATTTCTATTTTCTTCCCTTATTCTAATGCTTCAAGGCAATTTTCTTAAATTATTTCTTATATTACTATATCAAGATTCTTTTTTTGATCATAGCTTTCAGGCAGTCTAATTATTCTTATGTTTTCTCTTCTTGATCTGTTCTCTAGATCAGTTGTTTTTCTTATGTTTCACATTCTCTTCAATTTTTTTTTTCATTCTTTATATTTTGCTTTATTATTTCTTGGTTTCTTATAAGTCCACTGACTTCTCCTTGCCCAATTCTAATTTTCAAGGTGTCATTTTCTTCCTCAAGATCCTGGATCTCCTTTTCTAATTGGTTGTCTTTCTTTTCATAATATTGTTTTTCTTGGATTATCCTAATTTTTCTTTTTAGTTTTTCCTCAATCTCTCTCATTTGATTTTTAAAGTCTTTTTAAAGTTCTTCTATAAATTCTTTTTGGGCAGGTGAACATTTGAGATTACTCTTTGGGGTGGAAAAGGGTTTCTTTGCTTCAATATCCTCCTCTGAAGATGAACTCCATTATTCTCTATCCCCATAATAACTTTCTATGGTTGGATTCTTTCTCCTTTGCCTATGTATTTCTTTGGTAGTAATAGCTTAATTTTTGTAATCACTTCTAGTCCTGGGTATGGGGGATGGTGCCTCTGGCCTCAGATCTTCAGTTCTCCCTTCTAGCTTGGAACCAAAGCCAAATTCCAGCCCCCTGTAAGTGCCCACAGCCAGGGACATCCAGCAACCTGCTTCTGCAATCACCAGGCATACGCTGGATCTTTCCTGTTTGCACCACTCTCTGAAGCACGACTGAGTCTAGCGTTCCGTGTCAGCAGAGGTTCTCTCAATCTTCTCTGGCTCAGATGCCCAACTCTCCTCACTGCCCAGGGGATAAAAGCTTCTGTGGCAGGGGCCAAGGCAGTCTCCCAACCCATCTTCTCCCAGGGCTTGCCACTTGTTATTTAAGTGGCTTGCTGCTAGCTGTTTAAATAGTCCCTAACCTGGAGATATTTACTCCTCACAAGAACTAAACCTCATCTGGGGATTTTTCTTCTGATCTTCTTTGTTTGTCACAGGAGGACCCCTGTTGTGCCCCTATTCGTATTTATTTGTATATGCATTTTGTTCACCCTGAGGCACTATTTTTATCTTTTTTGCACATATTTTTCCATTGGTAACATGTTGAAACTTGTGCATGCTTTCCTTGCATTTATTTTTTTTAATTAATTTATTTTGAATTATCAACAATCACTTCCATAGGCTTTTGAATTTAAAATTTTTCTACCCCTCCTTCCCCACCTCCCTCCCCAAGATGGCATGCAATATGATATAGGCTATACATATACATTCCTATTAAACATATTTTCCCATTAGTGATGTTGTAAGCAAGAATTAGAACCAATAGGAGGCACCACCAGAAAGAGGAAACAAAACACAACAGGAGAAAAAAAAATAGCAAATAGTATACTTCAGTCTGTATTCAAACTCCATAGTTCTTTCTTCTTTGTGGATAGCATTTTTCCATCATGAGGCCTCTGGAGATGTCTTAGATCCTTGTATTGCTGAGAAGGGTTAAGTTTATCAATATTAGTCATTGCACAACATGGCTGTTATTGTGTACAATGTTCTCCTGGTTCTGCTTATTTCACTCAGCATCAGACCATACAAGTCTTTCCAGGTTTTTCTGAAGTCAGCCTGTTCATCATTTCTTATAGCACAATAGTATTCCATCACATTCATATAGCACAACTTGCTTAGCCATTACCCAGTTGTGGGCATTCTCTCAATTTCCTATTCTTTGCCACCATAAAAAGAGCTGCTATAAATATTTTGTACATGTGGGTCCTTTTCCCATTTGTATGATCTTTCTGGGATATAGCCCTAGAAATTCTATTGCCGGGTCAAAGGGTATGCACATTTTTATAGCCCTTTGAGCATAGTTCCAAATGGCTCTCCAAAATGGTTGGATCATTTCACAACTCCATCAACAATGCATTAGTGTTCCAATTTTCCCACATCTTCTCCAAAATTTATCATTTTCCTGTTTTGTCATGTTGGCCAATCTGATAGGTGTGACATGGTACTTCAGAGTTGTTTTGATTTTCATTTCTCTAATAAATAGTGATTTAAAGCATTTTTTTTTGTATGACTATAGATGGCTTTAATTTCTTTATCTGAGAACTATCTGTTCATATCCTTTGACCATTTATCAATTGGGGAAAAATAACTGACCTAGAAAACAGATCCAGGAGAGATAACATCAGAATCATTGGACTACCTGAAAGCCATAATCAAAAGGAGGACCTGGACAGTATCTTTCAAGAAATTATAAAAACAAAACAAAACAAAACAAAACAAAAACCTTTCCTGATGTCTTGGAACCAGAGGGAAAAATGGACATGGAAAAAATCCACTGATCATCTCAGGAAAGTGATCCCAAATGAAAACCCAAAAATCATTATAGCCAAATTTCAAACTATCAAGTCAAGGAAAAAATACTACAAGTGGCCAGAAAGAAACAATTCAAATATTGGGGGTTTGACCAGCAAGATCAAGACACAAAAGAATCATAAACAGGTAAAAAGGTAAAAGAAATCATAAGGTATTCAATAGAGGTAAAACATTTCTAGCCCTACATGGGAAGATGATGTGAGGGACTGTTTGATGCCAGCTACTACCAGATGGGGGTTGTGCCAATGTGGGACGGAAACTGGGTACCAGAAAGTAACTGGAGCTCTTGCTCCCGGGGCAGAGGCGGTGCTGGGCAGAGTTGTAGTGTACTGGGATGAGATCTGGGGTCAGAGAGGTAACCGGAGCTCTTGCTCCCGAGACTGGAGCGGTGCTGGATGGAGCCGTGACAGGCTGGGGAGGAAGCGGGGTACAGGGAAGTGGCCGGAGCGTTCGTTCCCTAGGCAAGGACTGTACCGCTTGGAGGGGGACGGCAGAGAGCGAACTCTCTCTATCTAGCCTCCTTCTTTAGGTACTATGCCGACCCCAGACACCTTCCCCCGGTATCTGGACCTGACTTCCTGGGTTACGTATGCTCCCTAGGTATAGCACCGACCCCAGACACCTCCCCCCAGTATCTGGACCCGACTTCCTGCGTCACGTGTACTCTCCGCACTAATCCCTCATGCCTCCTTCCAAATCTCTGGGACCCACTTCCTGTGCCACGTATGCTCCCTTTGTCTGGACACTAGATGGACATCCCTTTTTTGACATTTGATCCTCGAGGAGTCACTATGGGCGGGCTGAGGAGGAGGGACGAAGAAGGTACTAAAAAGAGCTGCAGGGAGGGGGGGGGCGGAGTCGGCTTTTGTTCCTGCCCTCGCGTGTGCCTTCCTGCCTGGCCTTGCTGTGATGATTATTGAATAAAGTTCAGGTTTTTGCACTCCCGATCGTCTCGTTTCTGGTTTACCCGGGTGGCCTCCGATGATATGGTGAGTATGACCCTGGCTGGCTGAATTGGTTGAATGAGTGTGCGCGGTTAGGACTGACACAAGATGATACTTGTAATTCTTAAAAATTGTATCACTAACAGTACAGTTAAAAGGAATATACATACAGAGAGGGTGTAGGTATAAGGTGAATCTGAAACAATGAAATAAACATTTTTAAAGGATGAGAAAGAGGAGTACAATTGGTGCAGAAGGAATGGAGAAGTAGAGTGGGATAAATTATTTCACAGGAAGAGGCACTAAAGGGGCAGCTAGGTGGTGCAGTGGATAGAGCAAGGGCCCTGGATTCAGGTGGACCTGAGTTCAAATCCAGACTCAGGCACAAAACACTAAATAGCTGTGTGGCTCTGGGCAACTCACTTAACCCCAATTGCCTCACAAAACAAAACAAACAAACAAAAGAAGAGGCACTAAAGACCTATTATAGTAGAGGGGAAAATGGGAAGGTGGGAAATGAACATCATCTGAACCTAACTCTCTCAGCAGTATTGGCTTAAAGAGGGAATAATATATGCAATCAGTTGAATATAGAAATCTATCTTACTCAACAGGGAAGTAGGAGGGGAAGAGATCAAATAAGGCAGGAGGGACTGACAGAAGGGAGGGCAGATCAAGGGAAGTGGTAGACAGAAGCAAAACACTGGTGAAGAAAGAAAGGATGAAAGGAGAGAGTGGATAAACAGAAGGAAGAATAGGATGGAGTGAAATACAGTTAGTAATCATAACTGTGAATGTGAATGGGATAAATCTCCCATAAAATGGAAGTGGCTAGCAGAGTGGATCAAAAACCAGAATTCTACAATATGTTGTTTACATTTGTTTAAAAGAAACACACGAAGCAGAGAGACACACACAAAGTAATGGTAAGGGGATGGACCAGAATCAATTGTGCTTCAATCAAAGTACAAAAAGCAGGGGTAGCAATCCTGATCTCAGACAAAGTAAAAATGAAAATAGACCTACTTAAAAGAGAGGAAGGAAACTATATCTTACTAAAAAGTACCATAGACAGTGAAGAACTATCAATGTTAAACCTATATGTGCCAAATGGAATAGCATACAATTCTTAAAGGAGAAGGTAAGTGAGTTACAGAAAGAAACAGACAGCAGAACTATCCTAGTGGTAGACCTCAAATCAAAAAATAAACAAGAAAGAAACTAAGGAGGTAAATAGAATATTAGAAAAGTTAGATATTACAAAACTTTAGAGAAAACTGAATGGTTACAGAAAGGAATATACCTTTTTCTCAGCAGCAGATGGCACATACACAAAAATTGAACATGTAATAGGGTATAAAAACCTCAAAATCAAAAGTAAATTGGAAGAAATTATAAATTTGGACCATAATGTAATAAGAATTACATTCAACAAATTGCAGTGGAAATATAGATTAAAAATTAGTTAGAAACTAAATAATCCAATCCTAAAGAATAAGTGGGTCAAAGAACAAATCATAGAAACATTTCATTAAAGAAAATGACAACAATGAGACAACATACCAGAATTTATGGGATGTAGCCAAAGCAGCACTTAGGGAAAATTTTATTTCTCTAAATTCTTACATCAACAAAATAGGAAAAAAAACAGATTGGACATGCAACAAAAAAAAACTAAAAAGAGAAAAGATTTAAAATCCTCAACTGAATATCAAATTAGAATTCCTGAAAATCAAAGGTAAGATTAATTAGATTGAAAATGAAAAAAATATTGAGAAAATAAATAAATCTAGGAGCTGGTTTTATGAAAAATCAATAAGATAGATAAGCCATTGGCTAATCTGATTTTTAAAAAAGAAGAAAGCTAAATATCAAAAATGAAAACTGTGAAATCACCATAAATGAAAAAGAAATTAAATTAGGAAATATTTTGCCCAATTATACAGCAATAAATATGATAATCTGAATGAAAAGGGTGAATATTTACAAAAATATAAATTACCTAGATGAACAGGTCAGGAAATAGAATGCCTAAATAACCCCATCTTAGAAAAATAAATTGAACAAGCCATCAATGAACTCCCTAGGAAAAAATCCCCAAGGTCTGATGGGTTCATCAGTGAATTCTTCCAAATATTTAAGAATAATTAATTCCAATACTATATAAACTATTTGGAGAAATAGGTGAAGAAGGAGTCCTACCAAACTCCTTTTATGACACAAATATGGAACTGATACCTAAACCAGGAAGAGCTAAAACAGAGAAAGAAAATTATAGACCAATTTCACTAATGAATAATGATGCAAAATTTTTGAACAAAATACTAGCAAGACAATTACGGCAATATATCACAAGAATTATACACTATGACCAGGTGGGATTTACACCAGGAATGCAGGGTTGGTTCAATATTAGGAAAACTATCAATATAATTAACCGTAGCAATAAAAAAACCAACAGAAATTATATGATTATCTCAATAGATGCTGAAAATGCCTTGATAAAATACAACACCCATTCCTATTAAAAATTAGAGAACATAGAAATAAAGAGAGTTTTCCTTAAAATGATAAAATATCATATCTATCTAAAGCCATCAGTAAGCATTTTCTGTAATGGGGATAAGCTAGGAGCCTTCGCAATAAGATCAGAGGCAAAGTAAGAATGCCCATTATCACCACTATTATTCAATACATTACTAGAAATGTTAGATCTGGCAATAAGAAAAGAAAAAGAAACTGAAGGAATTAGAATAAGCAATGAAGAAGAAAACTATGATTCTTTACAGGCGATATGATGATATACTTAGAGAATCTTAGAAAATCAACTAAAAATTACTTGAAATAATTAACATTAGCAAAATTACAGGATATAAGATAAACCTACATAAATCATCTGCATTTCTCTATATGAACAATGAAGGCCCTGGCCTTTTGAGCAAGAGATATAAAGAGAAATTCCATTTAAAGTAACTTGTAGACAATATAAAATACTTGGGAGTCTACCTGACAATGCAAACCCAGGAACTATATGACCACAATTACAAAACAATTTTCACACAAATAAAATCAGATCTAAACAACTGGAAAAATATCAATTTATCATGGATAGACTGAGCTTATATAATAAAAATGACAATTTTGCCTAAACTAATTTACCTATTCAGTGCCACATCAATCAAAACACCAAAAACTTATTTTATAGAGCTAGAAAAAATAATAACAAAATTCATCTGGAAGAACAAAAGGTCAAGAATATCCAGGGATTTAACGGAAAAAAAAAAGCAAAGGAAGATGGCCTAGTAATGCCAGATCTAAAATTATATTATAAAGCAGTAATCATCAAAACTATCTGGTACTGGCTAAGAAACAGAGTGGTAAATCAGTGGAATAAAATACACAAGACACAGAAATCAATGACCATAGTAACCTAGTGTTAGTTAAACCCAAAGACCCAGCTTTTGGTATAAGAACTCACTATTTGACAAAAACTTCTGGGAAAATTGGAAAACAATAGGATACAAAGTAGGTATAGACCAATATTTGACATTGTATACCAAGAAAAGGTAAAAATGGGTACATGGTTTAGACATAAAGGGTGACGTCATAAGCAAATTAAAAGAGCAAGAAATAGTCTACTTGTCAGGTCTATGGGGAGGGGGAGAATTCATGACCAAACAAGACATAGAGAAGATTACAAAATGTAAAATAGAAAATTTTGATTATACTAAATTAAAAAGCTTTTGTAAAAACAATGCATCAAGATTAGAAGGAAAGCAGAAAGCTGGGAAACAATCTTTATAACAAGTGTCTCTGAAAAAGCCCTCTTTTCTTTTTTTTTCAGAGTTGTTTTAAAATTTTATTTATTTTTAGTTTTCAACATTTACTTCCACAAGATTTTGAGTTCCAAATTTTCACCCCATCTTGCCCCTCCCCCCACCCCAAGATGGCATGCATTCTGAATATCCCTTACCTTAGTCTGCCCTCCCTTCTATCTCTCCCCACCCTTCTCTTATCCCCTTCCCCTTCTATTTTCCTGTAAGGCAGGATAGATTTCTGTACCCCATTTCCTGTATTTCTTATTTCCCAGTTGCATGTGAAAGCATTTTTTTAAACATGTGTTTTTAAAACTTTGGGTTCGAAATTTTCTCCCTTCCTCCCTCCCCAAACACCCTCATTGAAAAGGCAAGCAACTCAATATAGGTTATACATGAGCAGTTATGCAAAACACTTCCATAGTAGTCATGTTGTGAAAAACTAATGATATTTCCCTTAATCCTATCCCACCCCCCCCATTTATTCTATTCTTTCTTTTGACCCTGTCCCTCCTCAGAAGTGCTTGCTTCTGATTACACCCTTTCCCAATTTGCCTTCCTCTCTATAATTCCCCTGCTCTATTGTCCCCTTCTTCCCCTATTTTCCTGTAGGGTAAGACAGATTTCCATACCCAATTGAGTGTGTATGTTATTCTCTCCATAAGCCAAAGAGAGTGAATAAGATTCACTCATTCCCTCTCACTTTCCCCTGTTTCCCCTCCACTGTAAGAGACTTTTCTTTTCTGTTTTTTTTGTGAGAAAATTTACCCCATTCTACCTCTCCCTTTCTCCTTCTCCCACTATAATCCTCTCTCATCCCTTAATTTTATTCTCCAGATATGACCCCTTCATCTTCAACTCACCCTGTGCCCTCTATCTATTTATCTATCTATATCTATATCTATATCTATATCTATATCTATATTTATATCTATGCACACATATAATTTTTTGCTGCCAACTACCCTAATACTGACAAAGGTCTCATGAGTTATAAACACCATCTTTCTATACAGGAATGTAAACAGTTCAACCTTAATAAGTCTCTTATGATTTCTCTTTCCTGAAGACTTCTTCATGTTCCACTAGAGTCTTTTATTTGAAAGTCAAATTTTCTATTCAGCTCTAGTCTTTTCATCAAGAATGCTTGAAAGTCCTCTATTTCACTGAATGACCATTTTTTCCTCCTAAGGATTATACTCAGTTTTGCTGGGTAGGTGATTCTTGGTTGTAATCCCATCTCCTTTGCCCTCTGGAATATAATACTCAATGCCCTTTGGTCCCTTGAAGTAGAAGCTGCTAAATCTTGTGTTATCCTGATTGTGTTTCCACAATACTTGAATTGTTTCTTTCTGGCTGCCTGCAATATTCTCTCCCTGACCTGGGAATTCTGGAATTCAGCTACAATATTCCTAGGAGTTTTCCTTTGGGGATCTCTTTCAGGAGGAGATTAGTGGATTCTTTCAATTTCTATTTTGCCCTCAGATTCTAAAATATCAGGACAGTTTTCCTTGATAATTTCTTGAAAGATGATATCTAAGCTCTTTGTTTGATCATGGCTTTCAGATAGTCCAATAATTTTTCAATTCTTTCTCCTGGATCTATTTTCCAGGTCAGTTGTTTTTCCAATGAGATATTTCACATTGTTTTCTAATTTTTTATTCTTTTGGATTTGTTTTACAATGCCTTGATTTCTCATGAAGTCACTAGCTTCCAATTGCTCTATTCTAAATTTTAAGGAAGTATTTTCTTCAGTAAACTTTTGGACTTCCTTTTGCATTTGTCCAATTTTGCTTTTTAGGGCATTCTTCTCCTCATTGGCTTTTTGGACCTCTTTTGTCATTTGGGTTAGGCTATTTTTTAAGGTGTTATTTTGTTCAAAATTTTTTTTGAGTCTCCTTTAGCAAGCTGTTGACTTGTTTTTCATGATTTTCTTGCATCACTCTCATTTCTTTTCCCAGTTTTTCCTCTACTTCTCTTACTTGCTTCTCAAAATCCTTTTTGAGCTCTTCCAAGGCCTGGGACTGATTCGCATTTTTCTTAGTGGCTTTGGATGTAGGAACTTTGACTTTGTTGTCTTCTTCTGGTTGTATATTTTCATCTTCTTTGTTACCAAAAGAAAAATTTTATGGTCTGACTCTTTTTTTGAGGTTTGGTCATGATCCCAGACAATTATGTGAGTTATAAACTCTTTGTTAAGGTAGAGGTCCACTTCCAATGTGGAGAATGTACTGTCCCAAGTTTCAGGGGTTTGTACAGCTGTTTTCAAAGATACTTCTAGGGACCTGTAAATTTTCAGTTCTCATCAGGTGGAATGATAAGGGACAAGGTGTTTACTCCTTTACTGGCCTGTGCTCTGGTCTATGAGTGACCACAAGCACTCTTTTTTGTCTTGGAACTGTGAGGAGTATTCCCTTTCCACCGCAGCCACAAGCTCCAATGTGCCACCTCTCCTCCTTGCCCCAGGACCGCCCCTCAGAACTGTGACCCAGATCCAAGCAGAGGCAAAGCAAGAGATTTCTGCCTCAGTGATGGCAAAAAGATCCCTGCAATCTCCCTCTGATCAGCCACACTATTCCCCCTCAGTCTGTGGGCTGGAAGCTCAGGAGGCATCTACCGCCCTGGGGCCATGCTATGGAACTGAGGCTGAAACCTAGTTTCTCTCTCACTGCAGAAACAGATTTTTCCCACTGACCTTCTAAGTTGTCTTTCGTGTTCATGGCTTGAGAGATCTGGAAACCACCATAGCAGCCTGCCACTCAGTCCTCTGAGGCCTCCTCCAGGTTCACTGCGGCCTGCATGCCCACACCGAACTGTGTTCCTCTCTCAGCCCAATGTGATATACCTTTCTGATCAACCATTCAGGTTGTCTCGGACTGGAAATTTGTTTCACTCTGTCTTTTTGTGGGTTCTGCTGCTTTAGAATTTGTTTAGAGTCATTTTTATAGGTATTTGGAGGGGTTTGGGGGAGAGCTCAAGCAAGTCACTGCTTTTACTCTGCCATCTTGACTCTGCCCAAAAAGCCCCCTTTTCTCAAATATATGAGAGCTGAGTCAAATTTATAAGAATACAAGCTATTCCCCAGATGATAAATGATAAAAGGATATAAACAGGCAGTTTTCAGATGAAGAAATCAATGTTATCTATAGGCATATGAAGAAGTGCTCTAAATCATTTTTGATTAGAGAAATGCAAATTAATTAAAACAACTCTGAGGTAACTCCTCACACCTATCAGATTGGTTAATATGACAAAAAAGGAAAATGATAAATGTTGGAGAGCATGTAGAGACACTGGTTGGGACACTGATTCACTGTTGGTAGAGTTGTAAACTGATCATATTCTGGAGAGCAATTTGGAACTATGACCAAAGGGCTATAAAACTGTGCATACCCTTTGATCCAGCGATAACACTTCTGGTTCTGTATCCCAAAGAGAACATCAAAAGGGTGGGAAGGACCTACATGTGCAAAATATTTATAGTAGCCCTTTTTTTGGTGGCAAAATATTAGTAATTGAGGGCATGCCCATTAGTTGGGGAATGACTGAAAAAGCTGTGGTATATGAATGTAATGGAGTGCTATTGTGCAATAAGAAATGATGAACAGGTAGATTTCAGAAAATCCTGGAAAGACTTGTATGAACTGATGCAAAGTGAAATGAGCATAAGCAGAAAAACATTGTACACAGTATCAGCAACATCATATGATGGTCAATTATGAGTGCCTTGGCTCTTCTCAGCAACACAATGATCCAAGACAAGTACAAAGAACTTACAAAGGAAGATATTGTCTGTATCCAGATAATGAACTGATGGACTCTGAATGTAGATCAAAGCATTTTTTCCCACTTTATTGTTTCTTGTGTTTTTTTCTGGTTCTTTCTTTCAGAACTGTGACTAATGGGGAAATATTTTTACATGATAGCACTCTTATAAACTGTATCAAACTATATCAATCACCATTTTCAGAAGAGAGGAGGGAAGGAAAAGATGAAGAAAAATTTGAACTCAAAATCTTGTAAAAATGAATGCTAAAAATTTTCTTGGCCTGTATCTGGGGAAAAATAAAATACTATTCAAACAAACAAAAGAAATAGATTACAAGGAACTCTTTGTTCACACTGAGCACAGTTGTCACAGATTGTCAACTCTATTATCCATTTGTAGTTCTGTGTCAGAGTTCCAAGGCATAGAACTGGGAATTAGTCAAAAAGTATCAGAGGCCCTTGTCACAGTTCCAAGGCAAAAAGACCACCCATACTTGTGGCTGCAGGTGACCAGGGATCTTTCCTGGCAAAATACTGGAGTACAAACCAAGAGAACAGAGACCAGGCTTCTCCCAGAATCACACCACTTTGGAAGTACCAAAAATTAGCAGATCCCCAGAACCAGAAAACTACACCTGAAAAAAAAAGCCTGAAGCTTAGGACAGTACCTCCACATTTCCAGGGTAGAAGAGCTCAACTTAAACATGAAGTTCAAAGTTGGGAAATATGATGGAAAAAAATAAGCAAAAAAAAAAAACCAACACAAAAAATTGACCATAAAAAGCTGCTATAGTGGCAGGGAAGACCAACTCATATATTCAGAAGAGATCACAACATGTAAATAGCCATAAATAAACTCTCAAAGAAAAAATACTAATGACCCACACCCAACAAGAAATACTGGAAAAGTTAAAGAACTAGATAAGAGTGGTAGAGGAAAATTTATGAAAATAAATAAGAGTAATGCAAGAAAATTATGAAGAGTAAGAGGCACAAAAAGTATTCAATAAAACAATATCTTAAGAAACAGAATTGGACTAATGGTAAAAGAGGTGGAAACATTCACTTAAGAAAAAACTCCTTAAAAAGAAGAATAGGACAAATGGAATCAGAGTTTTACCTTTCACTGAAGAAAATAATTTCTTAAAAATTAGAATTGGGCAAATGGAAACTAATGACTCCAGTAAACACCAAGAATTATTCAAACAAAGTCAAAAGAATGAAAAATTGAAGAAAATGTGAAATATCAGGAAAAACAACCAACTTGGAAAATAGATAATTTAAGAATTATTAGACTACCTGAAAGCCATGATCAATTAAAGTGCCTAAATACCAAAAACTGTTTATATTCTTATATGGAAAGATTATATATGTAGCTCTTAAGAATTTCATCATTATTAGGGCAGTTTAAAGGAGTTTACGTAAACAGAGGGAATAAATATGAGTTCATTATGTTGAAATGATCTCAAAAATAAAAAAAGAAGGAATAAGAGAGAAAGAAGAATGTCCTGGGAGAAAGGATAAAGGAGAGGTAGAATGGGGAAAGTTTTCTCACATAAAAGAGGCACATGAGGAGAAGCTTTTGCAATGAAGGGGAAAATGAAGGGGGTGGTAGGCAATGCTTGAACCTCACTCTCATATGAATTGGTTCAAAAAGGGAAGAATATGTGTGTGTATACACATAACATACACACAGAGTTGTGTTTAGAATGCAAATTATGCAATAGGGAAAAGGAGGGGAAGGGGCTATGAGAAAAGGGGGATGACAAAAGAGAGGGTAGATTAAGGTAGTCAGTGGTTAGAAGCAAAATGACTTTTGATGAGGGACAGGATAAAAGGAGACAAGAAGAAACAGAAGAAAATGGAATGGAGGGAAATACACAGCTAGGTGGCATAGTGGATAGAGTACCAGACCTAGAGTCAGGAAGAATTCTCTTTCTGGGTTCAAATCTTGCCTCAGATTTATTTACTCACTAGCCATGTGACCTTGGGGAAATCACTTAACCCTATATACCTCATTTCCTCCTCAGTAAAATGAACTAGAGAAGAAAATTACAAGCCACTCCAGTATCTTTGCCAAGAAAACCTCAAATGGGGTCATAAAGAGTCAGACATGACTGAAACAACAACAAAAATCATAACTGTGAATATAAATGAGATAAGCTCTCCCATAAAATGAAATCAGCTAGCAGAATGGATTAGAAAAAAGAATTCAAAAATATGTTGTTTACAAGACACATACTTGAGACAGAAAGACACACAGAGAGTTAGAATAAAGGACAGTAGCAGAACCTAATATATTTCAGTTGAATTTTTTTAAAAAAAGGAAGGGATAACAATCATGATCTCAAAGCAAAAGCAAAAATAGACCTAATTAAAAGGAATAATCAGGGAAACTATATTTTGCTTAAATGTGCCATAAAGAATGAAGTAATATAAAAAAATTTTAGAGCAAGTTTCTCTGATAAAGTCCTCATTTCTCAAATATACGCTGAATATAGAACTGGGTCAAATTTATAAAAATAAGATCCATTCTCTAATTGATAAATGGTCAAATGATATTAAACAGGTAGTTTTCAAAAAAAGAAATCAAAGTTATAGTCACATGAAAAAAATACTCTAAATCACTATTGTTTAGCAAAAGGAAATTAAGACAACTGTAAGGTACCTCCTCATACCTAACCAAAATGAAAAATGCTATAGGGGATGATGAGAAAACAGGTAAATTAATGGTAAAATAATAAACTGATACAACCATTCAGGAGAATAATCTGGGACTAGACCTAAAGACTTTGAAATTGTGCATGCTCTTTGATCCAAGAATACCACTACTAGATCTGTATCTGAAAAGAGATCAAATGAAAAGGACCTAGGTGTACAGAAATATTGGTAGCAGCTTTTTTGTGGTATCAAAGAACTGGAAATCAAGGGGATGCTCATCAGTTGGGGAATGGATGAAGTTGTGGCATATGATTCTGATGGAGTACTATTGTGCTATAAGAAATTATGAGGGGGTGGTTTCAGAAAAACGTGGTGCAACCTATATGAACTGATGTAAAGTGAATTGAGAAGAACCAGAAGATCATTATAAACAGTAACTGCAATGTTGTAATGATGATCAACCATGAAAGACTTGGCTGCTCTTATCAATACAGTGACCCAAGACAATTTCAAAAAACTCATGATAAAAAAAAAATGCTATACACCTCCAGGGAGAGAACTGATGATCCAAATTGAAATATAATTTTCTCACTTTCCTTATTTTTCTTGCTTTTTAAAAAAAATTGGTTAATATGAAAATGGGTTTTGCATGATTTCACATGTGTAATTGATACCATATTGCTTTCTTTCTCAGTGGATGCGACTGGGTTGAGAGAAAGTGGAGAATTTGGAACTCAGAATTAAAAAGAAAATAATGTTAAAAATAAATAAATAATAACTGTTTTTAAAAAATCAAAAAAGGAATGAGATGACTATTTAAAGAGATGTCTCTACTCTGATATGAAGGACAATTGAAACAGACCATACAGGTAGTATGAACTATTATAAACATTATAATATATTATAATATATTATAATATATTATAAAAGAACAATTATAATTATTACTTGGCTGGACTAGCAAAAAGTTTGTTTTTTCAATTACACTCATAATCATAGAAACTAATAAGTACTGAATCATGCTGTCTACAGCAGCAGTTGACATTATAGGTAGAAGAAGATTTATCTTTAAACCAACAGGTTAGCTGAAATTTCTAAATGGTTGAATATATGTGCTCTAATGGTAGGGATAGAAGAGGGCATCCTTTTGTGTTAAACTATGGATTGGGGGGGTAAAATTTTGGAAAATTTGTATAATTGGTGTATAAACTATATGGTTATAATATTATTTATTGTAGTACCAGAAAATATTAATTGAAATATTCAAAAATATTAACAGTTATTAACATTAATATTATTTCCATGTAATTAGTGTTTTTCCCTACTCTGATAGGTAGCCTATGAGGTTTTTGAGTGTTTTCACAAGTCTCAAGAATGAAAGATGTTTAATTCATTCTTTTCATTACCAATTTATGTTATTCTGTTGTCTCATCACCTTTTGTCATGTAGGTCAAAATGTGGTTTTGTTTTGTTTTGTATAAACAAATTTGTTTTCCTAATCTTTATGGGAAGACATAGGGCTCAAAGGAGGAAGACAACTTACATAACAGGACAAATTTTGCTATGGACTAAATAAAATTCTCTAAGAAGCCAATTAATTAATGATTATAAATTGGGTCCCTTTCAAAAGCCCAGACTTTTCCAAATATCCTTAAGTAAAGGTACAAAACTCTCAACATGAAGCAATGTCCAAAATTATTGCATATTTTCACATACAACTCCTGAAAACATGCGAGAACCAAATTTAACCCAAAGTCAACAAAAGAAAGACTGGAGCAGTAAATTCAATCCAGAAAACAGTACATGTAGTCCAGTTATCATTTAATATAGTATGCACAAGTGAGGTCAAATTTGAATTGGTGTTGAATCTTACTGCCACAATCAGTCACTTTATGATACAGATGAGTTGGGTTATATCACTCTGCTTTCTGCATTGGAATGTGTACTGTATAAATTCTTAACTTTAAAAAAATGTAGGAAAGTTAGAAGTACCCAAAAAACAGTTATTCATTTTGTTTTGGGTTTGGTGTGAATAAATATTTGAAATGTATTTTATAAACTTGGTTTCCAATAAATTAAGAAAAGTTAGTGTTAGTTATTTAATTTTTCAGCAACAATTTAAATTTAATTGTTTTAAATCTTCTGTTGTCTCATTTTGTAAAAAGTTAAAGACTATTCCTTTGCGATTGATAATTGTATAGTTGACTGGAAGAGAAAATACCTTGAAGCTGTTGCAACTAGTATAAGAAAAGAAATTAGAGGCAGTTTAAGTAACAGGAATGTGTAAAGAAAAACCCAAATCTAGAAAATATGATCATAGATATGCATTTGGGATTCATGAGTATTAAAAAAAAGAATAATAGTTATGGTTTCTTCTTATGGATACTTCTGCTGCAAATGTCATGACATTCAAAAATTGAAATGGCATCTTAAAAATATACAGCAAAAAATGTTGGCAAAGAAAATATTTCCAGAAAATTTTTTCGTGTTTTAGTAATAAATTGTTTTTACATTTTAATTCTTTTATTTCTGCACCTAACACCAAGATAATAATCATTTCCACACATGAAACATTAATCTTTTTTAAGAGGCTATAAAAATATAAGATTATCCTGATCATATCTTTTTTGAACATTATTCTTTTTGTGTACATTTTCTTTTATCTGCTTCATGATTTTATTTTTAATTTTTATATTTTGGCAGCATTCTTGCTAGTCCTCCTCTCCTCCACCCCAATGCCCCCTCACCAATGAAAAAAAGAAAAACAAAATCTTTATAAACATAGACAAGAAATGACTGACCTGGAAAATAGATCTGGACTGCCTGAAAGCCATGATCAAAAAAAAAGAGCCTAGATATCATCTTCTGACAAATTATCAAGGAAAACTGCCCTGATATTCTAGAACCAGAAGGTAAAATAGAAATTGGAAGAATCCGCTGATCACCTCCTGAAAGAGATCCCATATGGAAAACAGCCAGGAATATTATAGTCAAATTCCAGAGTTCTCAGGTCAAGGAGAAAATATTGCAAGCAGTCAGAAAGAAATGATTCAAATATTGTGGAAACACAATCAGGATAACAGAAGATTTAGCAGCTTCTACATTAAGAGGTCAGAGGGCTTGGAATATGATATTCCAGAGGTCAGAGGACCTAGGATTAAAACCAAGAATCACCTACCAGCAAAACTGAACATAATCAATGAGGGGGAAAATTGACATTCATTGAGATAGAGGAATTTAATGCATTCTTGAGAAGCCAGAACTAAGTAGAAAACTTGACTTTCCAATACAAGACTCAAGAGAAGCATGAAAAGGTAGACAGGAAAGAGAAATCATAAGAGACTTATTAAAGTTTAACTGTTTATATTCTGCATGGAAAAATGATATGTGTAACTCATGAGACCTTTCTCAGTACTAGAGTAGTTGGAGGGAATATATATAGACAGAAGGCACAGGGTGAGTTGAATATGAAGGGATAATATTTAAAAAATACAATTAAAGGGTGTGAGAGGAATGTGCTAGGAGAAAGAGAAAGGGAGAAGTAGAATGGGGAAAATTATCTCACCTCAAAGAGGAAAGAAAAAGCTTTTACAGTTGAGGGGAAGAGAAGGAAGTGAGGGAGAATGAGTGAACCTTTCTCCCATCGAATTTGGCTTAAGGAGGGAATAACATACAAACTCAATTGGTTGTAGCAATCTATCATACCCTACAGGAAAGTGGGGGGGGGAGGAGATAAGAGAGGGAGGGGTGATAGAAGGGAGGGTAGATTGAAGTAGGAGTAATCAGAGGCAAACACTTTTGAGGAGGGGTAGAGTCAAAGGAGAGAATAGAATAAACAGGGGTTGGGATAGGATGGAGGGAAATATAGTTAGTCTTTCACAACATGATTGTTATGGAAGTGTTTTGCATGACTACACATATATAGCCTCTCTGTCAAATTTCTTGCCTTCTCAATGGGGGTGGGAGGGAGGGAAGAAGGGAAAGAATTTGGAACTTGAAGTTTTAAAAATAAATGTTGAAAATTGTTTTTACATGCAACTGGGAAATAAAATACACAGGCAATGGGGTATAGAAAGCTATCTTACCCTACAGGAAAATTGAAGAGGAAGGGAATAAGAAAGGGGGAGGGTGATAGAAGGTAAGCTGACTGGGGAAAGGGTAATCAGAATTCACGAGGCCATAAGGTGGGGAGAAGGGAGAAATAGGGAAAAATTTAGAACTCAAAATCTTGTGAAAGTGAATGTTGGAAATGAAAAATATTTTTTTTTTAAAAAAAGAGTTTCTTTGGACAATAAACCATGCTAGAAATTTGAGAGAGAGAAAAAGAAAAGTTAGATATCAGAGAGCACTGGAGAGAAAATGAATGGGGATAGAAAGAAATATACCTTTTTTCTCAGCAGTATATGGCACCTACACAAAAATTAACCACCTGCTGGGGCAAAAAAAATCTCAAAATCCAGTGCAGAAAGGCAGAAATATTAAATGCATCCTTTTAAGATCATGATGCAATAAAAATTACATTTAATAAAGGACCATGGAAACATAGACAAAAAATTAATTGGAAACTCAATCTAATCCTAAAGAATGAGTGGGTCAAACAACAAATCATAGAAAGAATCAATAATTTCATCCAAGAGAATGACAATAATGAGATAACATATTAAAACTTATGGGATATGGCCAAAGAAATTCTTAGGGGAAATTTTATATGTCTAAATTCTTACATGAATACAATAGAGAAAGAGATCAGTGAATTGGGCATGCAAATAAAAAAAAAACTAGGAAAAGAACAAATTAAAAATCTCCAATTATATACCAAATTAGAAATTCTGAAATTTAAAGGAAAGATTAATAAAATTGATATTAAGGAGTCTATTAAGCTGATAAGTAAAATTAAGAGCTAGTTTTATGAAAAAAATCAATAAAATAAATTAACATTTGGTTAATTTGATTTTTAAAAAAGAAAAAAAACAAATTACCAATATCAAAAATGAAAAGAGTGAATTCACCACCAATGAAGAGGAATTTAAAACATTAATTAGGAGCTATTTTGCCCAACTGTATGTCAATAAATCTGACAATCTAAGTGAAATGAATAAATATTTACAAAAATAGAAATTGCCCATAGAGCATAGGAATAAATGGAGTCTTCCTTAAAATGATAGGTAGCATCTGTTTAAAACCATCAGCAAGCATTATATGCAATGGGGATAAGCTAGAAGCATTTCCAATAAGATCAGGTGTGAAACAAGAATGTCCATTATCACCACTATTATTCAATATTGTACAAGAAATGTTAGCTTTAGCAATAAGAGAAGAAAAAGAAATTGAAGGAATTGGAATAGGCAAAGAAGAAACAAAGCAATCACTCTTTGCAGATGATGTGATGGTATACCTAGAGAATCGTAGAGAATGAACTAAAAAACTACTTGAACTAATTAACAAATTTAGGAAGTTGCAAGATATAAAATAAACCCACATAAATCATTGACTTTTCTATATATTTCTTTAAAAAAGCCCAGCAGCAAGAGATAGAAAGCAAAATTCCATTTAAAATAAAAAAAAATATTTGGGAGTTTACCCACCAAGACAAATCCAGGAAATATATGAACACAATTACAAAATACTTTTCACATGAATAAAGTGAGATCTAAACACCTGGAAAAATATCAATTGCTCATGGGCAGGCTGAGCTAGTATAATAAAAATGACAATTAGATCTAAATTAATTTACTTATTCAGTGCCATACCATCAAACTACCAAAATATTTTATAGACAAAAGGTCAAGAGTATCAAGGGAATTAATGAAAAACTGCAAAGGAAGGTGGCTTAGGAATGTCAGATCTTAAACTATATTATAAAACAGTAATCATCAAAACTATCTGGTACTGTCTAAGAAAGTGGAATAGCTTAGGTACACAAGATACGGTAGTCAATGACCATAGTAATCTACTGTTTGTTAAACCCAAAGACTCCAACTTCTGAGATAAGAACTCACTATTTGACAAAAATTGCTGGGAAAACTGGAAAACAATAGGACATGTATTAAGTATAGATCAATATCTCATCAACAGGTCAAAATGGGATACATGATTTAGACATAAAGAGTGACACCATAAGCAAATTAGGAGAAAAAGGAATAGTTTCCTGTCAGATCTATGGAGAAGGGAAGAATGTATTACCAAACAGGAGATAGAGAACATTATCAAATGCAAAATGGATAATTTTGATTACATTAAATTCAAAAGGTTTTGCATAAACAAAGCCAATGGAAACAAGTTTAGAAGGAAAGCAGAAAACTGGGAAACAATTTTTAATGCCAGTATTTCTGATTAAAGCCTCATTTCTAAAATATATAGAGAACTGAGTCAAAATTATAAGAATACAAGTCATTCCCTAATTGATAAATGGTCAAAGGTTATAAAAAGGCAATTTTCAGATGAACAAATTAAAGCTATCTGTAGTCATATAAAAGTATTCTTAATCACTATTGATTAATATAAATTAAAACAACTCTGGGGTACTACCTCATACCTATCAGATTGGCCAATATGACCAAATAGGAAAATGATAAATGTTGGAGAAGATGTGGGAAATTTGGAATGCTAATGAATTGTTGGTGGAGTTGTGAACTGATCCAGCCATTCTGGAGAATAATTTAGAACTGTGCCCAAAGGGCTATAAAACTGTGCATACCCTTTGATCCAATATTACCTCTACTAGGTCTGTATCCCAAAAAGATCACTAAAAAATGGAAAAAGATCTTCCTAAAAATGTACAAAAATTTTTATAGCAGCTCTTTTTGTGGTGGCCAAGAATTGGAAATTGAGGAATGCCCATCAATTTGGGAATGGCTGAACAAATTGTTGTATATGAAAGTAATGATGTAATTGTGCTATAAGAAATGTTGAACAGGCTGACTTCAGAAAAACCTGGAAAGACTTACATGAACTAATACTGAGTGAAGTGAACAGAACCAAGAGAACATTGTACACAACAATAGGAACACTGTTTGATGATCAACTTTGATAGACTTAACTTTTCTTAGCAATGCAGTAATCTAACACACTTTCAAAAGACTCATGAACGAAATACTATCCTCATCCAGAGAAAGAACTATGGAATCTGAATGCAGATCAAAACCTACTATTTTCACTTTTTTTTCTTTCTTGTGGCTTTTCCCTTTTATTCTGATTCTTCTTTCACAACATGACTAATGTGGAAATATGTTTAATATGATTGTACGTGTGTAGCCCATATCAGATTGCTTGCTGTCTTGGGATGGGGGAGTGGAGGAAGGTAGGAAAAAAAATTGGAACTCAAAATCTTATGGAAGTGAAAGTTGAAAACTATCTTTACATGTAATTGGAAAAAATATTAAGTGGAAAAATATTAATACATTTAAAACACAAATTTCCTCATATATACTATATACATGGTAGATATTTTGGGGGGATATGTATATTCTAAATAACTTAATGTGATTCTTTAGATTCACACTTTGACCCAGAAAGATAAAGTGAATTCATTTATGAAGAAATTAGAACTCTGCGTAATGGGGATTTCATCCATACACTGAGTGTATGTGCTGTCTTCCCACTTTCAGAGTTTAGGGAACCTGCTTCCAGGAAAGTTTTGATGATATGTAATGCAAGATCCTTAAACATTAGAGCATTAGAGGATAGACGTTCTATAATTATTTCTAATCAAGTAGACATATGATGAAAGGCAAATTTTTGTTTGGCTAAGAAGCATTAAAAATAAAACACATGTAGCCAAGATCAGAAGGAGAATAGAAAATGAGGTGGGGAAATTGTATAAATAATTTCTCAGATAAATGTCTCATATCTTAAATATATAATGAATTTTGTCAAATCTTTAAGAATGTAAGTGATTCCTTAATTGATAAATAGTCAAAGGATATGAACAGGCAGTTTTTTGATAAATAAGTCAAAACCAATTTATAGTCATATGAAAAATACTCTACATCACTATTGATTAGATAAATGCAAATCGAAACATCCTTGAAATAACATTTTACACCTATCAATATTGGCTAAAATGATCTAAGGGGAATGCAACAAATGTCAGAGGGGATGTGGAAAAATTGGAACACTAATTCATTGCTGTTGAAACTGTGAACTGATTGATCCAACCATATTAGAGAGCAATCTGGAATTATGTCCAAAGAGTTATTAAACTGTCTATACTCTTTGACCCAACAATACCATTAAAATCTATTTTCAAAGGTGATTAGCAAAAAAGAGAAAGAACCTATTTGTTCTAAAATATTTATAGCAACTCTTTGTAGTGGCAAACAACTGGAAATTGTGGGGATTCCTGTCAATTGCAGAATGATTGAACAAGTTCAGTATGTAGTTGTGATGGAATACAATTGTGCTATAAGAAATAATAAGCTGGGGACAGCTAGGTGTCACAGTGGACAGAGCACTGGCTCTGGAGTCAGGAGGACCTGAATTCAAATCCGGTCTCAGACACACAACACTTACTAGCTGTGTGACTCTGGGCAAGTCGCTTAACCCCAATTGCCTAACCGAAAAAGAAAAAAAGAAAAAGAAATTATGAGCTGGATGATCTTTAAAAAACATAGATAGACTTGCATGAAATAATTAAAAGTGAAATGAGCAGAACCAAGAGAACATTGTATGCAGTAACAGCAATATTGTTTCAAAAACAGTTTTGAGTAACTAAATCATTTTTACTATTATAAATACCCAAATTAACTACAAAGGACCTATGAAGGAAGATGCTATCTGCATCCAGAGAAAGAATTTGTAAATAGAAGTATGTAGGGACAACTAGATGGCACTGGATAGAGTGCCGGCCCTGGAGTCAGGAGGACCTGAGTTCAAATCCATCCTCAGACACATAACACTCACTAGCTGCGTTATCATGGGCAAGTCACTTAACCCCATTGCCTAGCTAAAAAAATAAAATAAAATAAAATAAATAAAAGTAAATAGAAGTATGTATAGAATGTATATACATATGCATACACACATATTTGTATCTAATAGTAGCTATCTCTATGCTGGAATAGGGATAAAAAAAGAAATTTACATGATAATTTTATTATATATTTAAAAGGAATAGCAAGTTGTACATAATAGATTTGCAGTTTCATATGCAATCATCTTTTTTATTATTCTGTTATGGAAATGTTTATTTTATTCCAGGAATTAAATATAAAATAAATACAAAATTAAAGGGAAAGGGCTGAGTTAACACTGGCCTAGTTCTTTTGGCCTCTCTGTTCATGGTTGGATTCCTTGGTTCACAATAGTCCATGAGAGACAATACTAAAAAAGAGGTCTTAGTATCTTCCCTCCAACAAAGCCACAAGAACATCAGAAATGGGCCTCAGTTTTTGGATCCTACATTTGTTCTTTCCTAGGTGAAGAGATCTTGTGAGTTTTGAAAGGTCAGGAGAACAAACATCCAGTCTTCTCAATGACCATGTTTTGTAGCCAATTCAACATCAGGGTCTAAAACACAATTAGCTGAGCCAAGTTGAGCTAATCCAATCTAACTATAGCTGAGACAAAGATACCATATTTGAATTTTAACTGGTGGGACTAATTCTACCTAAGAACTGAGCTAAGTTTTGAGCCTGCTCTCCCAAGAAACTGAAGTAGAATAGAGAAAATGTTAAGTTTGCAAGGTTGTGAGAATCAAATAAGATAACATTTGTATAGCACTTTGCAAACCTTAAAGCATAATGTGAATGCAATATATGCATTTATATGTATTCTAATCATTCAAATGTGTTTATCTTCCTAAAAATACATAATTATACATAAATGATAAAATATTTTAATGTGTTACATATTGGAATGTTTTGTTTTTTAGAGAAGTAAACACATCTGAGCAATTAGAAAGGGACAAATGATGAAAGAGTTGTTAAATTTTAAAAGCAGAAAAGAGACAAATGTCTACTGTATTCTAGGGTCACATAAGAAGTAAAGTAATATAAATATAATGCCTGGAAGTGGTTATGCTCTGTATGATAGGTTTTAAGAGATAAAAGAACAGGGAAGAGGAAAAGCACACACTACAAAAGAAATAGATGTGGGAGGAGGTTTTTGTTTTTGCATAATTATAACATGGAAGAGTATATGAACATGCAGAATGAGGTGGAGAGAATATATCTCATGAAGCATCACCTCTCTTTGTCATTCAGTCTGTTAATAAGCATCAATTGAGCTAGGCACTACGCTAAGTACTATGGATACAAAGAAAGATCGTGCTTTCAAGGAGCTCTCATTCTAATTGGGGAGATAACATGTAAATAACTGTATACATTCAAGATGTTCTTCTCTGAACCAGGGAAAGGAGATTTGAATACACAAGCATGAATGCATTAAAATCAACAGGGAAATAGATAGGGACAAGGAGAGAAGAAGGAGAGAGGGTTAAAAGATAGGTTCCTCAAATCAGATCTCAAGAGTTAAATTTTGAATGTGAGAATTTTCACTTTGGAAATTGGCAAATGCTACAACTAAAGGCTTGATTTATAATTTTTGTATTTTTCTATATTTAAGAAAGTGATGGAGAAAATGTTAATAATTCAGATTAAACTTAACAATGTATCATGCATGCATATTTCAGAGAGATTGATTATTAAATGTTTACCACCACACTACTGGTTAAAAGCCAAACAAACTTTAATTTGTAGGGCACACCACAAAAGTTGGACCAAAAGAAAAGGAAAAGATAAGTACCAGCAATCAGTGTTTCTTCTAAGTGAAGAGAAGAAAAACAGAAGCATGGGATCATGCCATTTCAGTCAGTCAATAAGCATTTATTAAATACCTATTGTGTCAGGCAGTGTGCTAACCTTCAGTAAAATATTTCTGCTTTTTATTGTATTCTTTTTCTTTCACTACTTTCTTTTGCATAAAGCCATGGGAGGGGGGGAGTAGTAAGGAATAATTATAGGAAGGTTGTGATATGTTAAGGTCTACAGGAGGTCAAATCCTCCATAAACACTATAGTAAAGTTTATAAATGTATTAGGTAAAAATGAAAAAGGAAATTATCAGTAGACTCCTCCACCCACCTAGTTCAGGGTTGCACAAAAGGATGGCCAGAATTTTGTAGAAACCTTGAAGTAGACAAGCAAGAATTGGTGGAAGGCACATGACAAAACCACCCTGCTGTAGGGGAACCCAGCAAGGGTTCTTGTAGCTCTACGGCAAGAGCTTAGTGCAAGTAAGGTCACCACTGGCACCTGGGAGACAAGAAAAGACCACCACAGTGAGCTGTATGGCAAGAACCCAGAATGGGAGCAGTTCCTAAGCTTAGTTATGAAAGGAGGATGGACCAGAGTGGGGAGAGATTTGCGGCAGGGAAATTATCCAAAAGCCTGTTGCAATAGCCAGCTGGCAGGGTCTGCCTGCCTCAAATCTCTCACAACTTCAATCCATCCCTCACTCTGCCACCAAAGTGATTTTCCTAAAGCACAGGTCTGACCATGTCACCCTCCTACCCAATAAACTTGAGTGGCTCCTTATCATCTCCCAAATCAAATACAAAATACTCTGCTTGGCATTCAAAGTCTTTCATATCCTAGCCTCCTCCTGCTTTTCCAGTCTTCTTACACCTTACATCTCCTCTCCCTCCCTCCACCCCAACATACTCTTTGATCCAGATCTCCTGGATATTCCACAAACATGACACTCCATATCTTAGTGATAGACATTTTATCTGGCTGTCCCCCATTCCTGGAATACTTTCCTTCCTCATCTCCACCTCCAGGATTTCCTGACTTCCTCCAAGTCCCAACTAAAATCCCATCTTCTCCTGGAAGTCTTTCCCAACCTCTCTTACTCTGATGCCTTCTCTGTTGATTATTTCCTATTTATCATCTAGATAGTTTGTCTGTACATATTTCTTTGTTTGTTGTCTCCCCTTATAGATTGTGACCCTTTGAGGTCAGGGGTTGTCTTTTGCCTCTTTTTGTATCCTCAGCACTTAGCATAGTGCCTAGAACATAGTAGTTGCTTAATAAACTGATTAAGATATGAGGCGATAAGAGCCTACAGTCATCATAGTGGCAATATCAAAGGAGAAAAAAAGATATGTATGAGATAATATGAAAATAAAATTTATAGGCCTTGGCAACAGATGGGGTGGGAAATAAGAGACAGTGAGCAGGCAAGAACCTGGGAGACTGAGAGGATGATGGTGCCCTTGACAATAATAAGGGAGTTTGGAAGGGGAAGAATTTGGGGGGAAAGTTAGTAAGTCAGTTTCAGACATGTTGAATTTAAGATGACTAGAGGACAAGTTGTTCAGCAGATATTTGGAGATGTGATATTAGAGATCAGCAGAGACGTTAAAGCTTGATAAGTAGATCTGAGAATCATCAGAATAGGGACAAAAATTAAATTAATGAGAGCTGATGAGATCACTAAGTGAAATTATTTTTGAGGGAGAAGAGAAGGCCCAAGAAAGAGTATACAGTTAGTGGACATGACCTGGATGAAGACCCAATAAAAGAAACTGAGAAGAAGCAGACAGGAAGGAAGAGAGTCAGGAAAGAGTAGTGTCCCAAAAACACAGAGAAAAGAAGATGTATCAAAAGGTTTCAAGGAAGAGAGGGTGATTGATAGCATAAAAGTCAACATAGAGTTCAAGAAGGATGAAGATTGAAAAAAAGTCCAATCTAAGCAAAAGATAAATAAAGAAGTCATGACACTTAATAGAATTTTAGAAAAGCTATATATAATAGAGTAATGGTGATTACTGAATGAAAACAAAGAGTTTACATATTTTTAGCTGTATGTGGCAGCTTTACAAAAATTGACCATGCACTAAAATATAAAAATCTCACTAATGAAGAAAACAGAAATACGAAACATATACCTTACTGATCATAATACAATAAAATTATCTTTAGCAAATGGCATTTGAAAAAGGATTTAAATTAATTGGAAACTAATCTGAATTTTAAGGAATTCATAAGTTAAAGGACAAATTATGAAATTTCACCAGAGAAAATTACAATAATAAGACCAATTTTTGACCAATTTTTTAATGGAAGGAAAGCTGTTGTTATGGGAAAAGTTAAATATTTAAATATTTCCAATCAACAAAACAAAAATTACAGATCAATGAAATTGATAGACAAGCAAATTTTAATAAAAACATGTAAAACTAACAAATTTAAAAATCTGAATTCACTGCCCAAATAGAAATTCTGAACATCAAAGAAGAGATGATCAAAATTGAAGGTAAAATAACAAGAATATTTATAAAGGAAACTAGATATAGTTTTGAGGAGAGGAGCAGATAAAATAGATAAACCACTAATCAGTATGGTTTTTAAAAAAAAACAAAAAGAAAATCAAATTGCCAAAAACTAGAAAAGCAGGAATCAAATCAAATGTAAAAAAATGTAAAGGAAATTATTAGAAACTATTTTGCCCAATTATATGCCAACAAAATTGGCAATGTAAACAAGATGAATTAATATCTACAAAAATATAAAATGCCTAGTTAATGGAACAAGAAATTGAAAATTTACATAGTCCAATCTCAGAGGAAATAAAAAGCCTAAAGTTAACATCCAATGGGGAAAAAAACATCAATGACTTCTATCAAACCTTCAAAGAGCAACTAATTCAAGTATTATATTAACTATTTACAAAACCAGTAAAAGAAGAGATCCTATCAAGTTCCTTTGATGACACAAATACCAGGAAGTGTTAATCAGAAAAAGAAAATTATAACCCACTTTCTCTAATTAATATTGACACAAACTTTTAAAATAAAATATTAGCAAAGACATAGCAACATGTCAAAAAATTGTATATGAGATGAATACCAGAAATACAAGTTGTGTTTTCAAATACAGAAAACTAAAATCAATAGACCATATTAACACAAACATAATAAAAATCACAATATTATATCAAGAACTGCAGAAGTCTTTTGACAAACTATCCAACCTATTTCTGTTTTAAAAATAATTTTAAAGCATAGAAATAAATGGACCTTTCTTTACTATGGTAGTTACTATTGGTATTGATACTATGTTGATTGATACCAATAGTATTGGTCACAGTAAATGGAGAAATTTTGAATGTTGTGAATAAGTTCACTTACATTGGCAGTATACTTTCTAGGGCTGTCCACATTTATAATGAAGTTGCTAGCTAGCTCAGCATTTGGTAGACTTCAAAAGAAAATATAGAAGAGAAAAGGTATTAGGTTGTGTACTAAACTAAAGGTCTGTTGAGCTAATGTGCTGACTTCACTGTTCTATGCCTATGAAACCTAGACAATCTATCAGTGCCATGCTGGAAAACTGAACTGCTTCCATTTGAATTGTCTTAGGAAGATTCTGAAGATTGCCTGGTAAGATAAAGTACTGGACACTGAAGTCCTCTTTCTAGTAAAACTGGCAAGCACTCAAATTCTACTATAGAGAGCCACTGATAGGCTGGCCACATAGCCCAAATGCCAAACATATGCTTACCCAAAAGACTATTTTATGGAGAATTCACATAAGGCAAGTGCTCGTATAGCAATTAGAAGAAGTGGTACAAGGACACTCTCAAGGTCTCTCTGAAGATCTTTAGCATTGACTGTGAGATGTGGGAGATGCTGACATAGGACCACCCAGAATCATGTGCCAACATCAAAAAAGGCCCTGTACTTTATGAGCAAAACAAAATCACAGAATCACAAAGGAAATGTGAGCTGTGCAAGTCCAGAGCAACTTCTATGCCAAATGTTCTAATGGACTACTTGTGCCCAACCTGTGGTAGAGCCTTTCTAACACAGATTGGACTGATCAGCCACAGCAAAACACACTATATTCTGACGTCAACATCATGATGCCATTGGTCTCCTTAGAAAATGAAGGACAGAGGAGGTGGAACCAAGATGGCAGAGAAAAGGCAGGAACTCACCTGAGCTCTCCCCCAAACCCCTCAAAATGCCTTTAAATAATGACTCAAAACAAATTCTACAGTGGCAGAACCCACAAAAGGATGGAGTAAAATAATTTCTAGCCCAAGACAACTTAGAGAGTTGGCAGAAAAGGTCTGTTGCACCAGGATGAGAGTGGAGCACAATCCAGTATGGGTCACACCAGTGCAAACCAGGCCCTAGTAAAGCAGGAGCACATCTTGACAGTGATTAAATCAGTGGTAGCAGTGGTAGTTTCCAGACCACTCAGCCTGCATATGGTAAGGGGGTTTAACAACTGGCCAGAAGGAGATTACAGAGGTCCCTTTACCGGCACCAGGGGCAGGACTCTGTTGCATTGCCTATACTTGGATTTGGGTTGCAGTCCTGGGTCTCAGTCCCAGGGAAGGAGGAGCACTAGCACAGCAGACCTTGTAGTTTCAGTGAAGCAGAGACACTGGTCACAGTTCTGTGATGGAAAAGAGTTCTTGCAGTTGCTCACAGACCAAGGCACAGTACAGGAGAGTAGTAAACATACCTCTCCCATACCACCTTGGAAGAATCAAAAATTTACAGGTCCCCAGAATTACCTCTGAAAATAGCTGCACCAAAAAAGGACCCTGAAGCTTGGGATGGTACCCCCTCCATTCCAGAAGCAAAGTCCCACTTTAGCATTAAGTTAAAAGTCAAGAAAGAGGCCAGAAAATGAGCAAACAGCAAGAAAAGATCCTGACTATAGAAAGTCATTATGTTGATAGGGAAGATTAAAACACAAAACCAAAGAAGACACAAAAATCAAAACTCCTACACCCAAATCCTGAATTAAAATATGAATTGGCTCCAGGCCATGAAAGAGCTCAAAAAGAATTTTTAAAATCAAGTAGGAGAGGTAGAGGAAAAATTGGGAAGCAAAATGAGTGTGATGCAAGAAAAAAAAATGAAAAAAGTTAACAGTTTTGTAAAAGAGTAAAAAAAAATACTGAAGAGAACAACACCTTAAAAAACAGAAGAGCCTAAATGGTTAAAAAAAGGCACAAAAATTAATGAAGAGAAGAATGCCTTAAAAAAACAGAATTGGTCAAATGGAAAGACATACACAAAAATTCACTGAAGAGAACTCTCTAAAACACAGAATTGACCCAATGGAAAAGAGGTACAAAAAAAATCCACTGAAGTAAAGAACTCCTTAAAAAGTAGAATTAGTCAAATGTAAAAAGAGGTCCAAAAGCTCACTGAAGAAAATAATTCCTTAAAAATTAGTGTTGGGCAAGTCAAAGCTAGTGAATCTATGAGACATCAAGAATCAATCAAACAAAATCAAAAGAATGAAAAAATAGAAGAAAATGTGAAATATCTCATTGGAAAAACAACTGATCTGGAAAATAGATCCAGGAGAGATAATTTAAGAACTGTTGGGCCTCTTGAAAGCAATGATCAACAAAATATCCTAGATATCATCTTTCAAGAAAAATTGCCCTGTTATTCTAGAACCAGAAGGTAAAATAGAAATAGAAAGAAAACACCAAACACCTCCTGAAAGAGATCTAAAAATGAAAACTCCCAGGAATATTATAGCCAAATTCCAGAGTTCCTAAGTCAAAGAGAAAATATTGCAAGCTGCCAGAAAGAAACAATTCAAATATCATAGAGCCACAGTCAGGAGAACACAAGATTTAGCAGTTTTTACATTTAAAGATCAGAGAGATTTGAAATATGATAATCTAGAGGACAAAGTAGCTAGGAATACAACCAAGAATCATCTAACCAGCAAAACTGAGTACAATCCTTCAGAGGAAAAATGGATATTCAATGAAATAGAGGACTTTCAAGTATTCCTGATGAAAAGACCAGAGCTGAATAGAAAATTTGATTTTCAGATACAAGACTCAAAAGAAGCATAAAAAGTAAATAGGAAAGAGAAATCATAAGGGATTCATTAAGGTTAAATGGTTTACATTCCTACATGGAAAGATGATACTTATAACTCCTAAAAACTTTCTCATTGTTAGGGCACTTAGAAAGAGTATGCATAGACAGAAAGCACAGATGTGAGTTGAATATAATGGGATAATTATCTTAAAAAAAATAAAATAAGGAGTGAGAAAGAAAAATGCCCTGGAAGAAGGGGAAGGGAGAAGTAGAATGGGGTAAATTATCTGACATAAAAGAGGCCAGGAAGAGATTTTACAGTAGAGGGCAAGATGGGGAAGAGGAAAGGGGAGCGTATGAACTTTACTCTCATTGGAATTGGATCAACGACGGAATAACATACACAGTCTGTGTAGAAATCTATCTTACCATATAGAAAAGTAGAAGGGGAAGGGGATAACAGAAGGGAGAAAGAGCTGACAGAAGAAAGGGCAGATTGGGGGAGGTAAATAGCAACATTTCATTTACCAGCTAGCCCAGTACTCATGAACACATACAAAATGTTGCAACAGGTTCTGTTGTGATTTGGTTGGCTGCAGTTGTGAAAACAGGACTAGAGATATATTCAAAAAGCACCAGACGATGAAAATCTCAGTCCTTCTCTTCATGTAATTTCTTCCTGCTTTATGGTATCTCTTGAAAGACAATGCTATAAGGTGAAAGACCTTGGTCATTCTCCCCATTTGAGGCCAACACATGGCCAATGAATGTGGGCCTTGGTTCTTTGCCATGTAATTTGTTCTTCCATATTAGATGAAAGAGAATGTTGCTGTTTTTCCTTTGTTTTTGAAGAGGACCAATGACATCACAATGTTGGAGAATAGTGAATTATGGGTGATGACTTGTGTGTGAATTGAATTTAAATGAGACAGAACCATCAGCCTCACTCTCTTCCAAAGTCATTGAAGTCCAGTAGCAGGACAAAAGTCAAGAGGACTGGCAAGTGGCCTGGGATGTAGTGGATAACCTTGGCAACTTTGATATCTGACCAAGCTCTAAGTGCTACCAAAACACCTGTTTCAGCCACCTTCATGGCCATTGGAACAAATTGTTCTCATCCACCTTACCTTTTAAGTTTTAGTTGAGTGAGTAGCCCCAGAGTCAATGACCCCATGAGTCAATGTCAGATTTTGTATAGAATTCAGCATCTATGACCAAAGGAATGAGGCTGGCCAATGTAAGTCAGTGACTAAGCACAGTTCATTCAGAGCATTGAAAGTCCAGTCTGACAGGGTCCAAGGGTAATGGAATAACAGCTCTTTGAAGCTGGGAAGGAAGCCTGTAGCTGCAGAGCTAAGAAAAGGTATCTATTGTGCAAGGAGTGATGGTCCTTTTTCTCTTCCCAGAAACCCCTGCCTTGGTTCAATAAATGGCTCTCACTGCTGAATGCAGGAGGTTCGTTAAAGGAGGAGCCTCAAAAGACTGGGTGAAAGAGGTCCTGAGATTTGGCTGGAGGACTCTATATCAACATCTTCCTAGGAGTATAGGAGTAAAGAGGATTTATTCTTTTAAGGAATCTTAGGGGAAACTCTAGCCACCCACTCCTCACTAACACTCCCTCACATCTTCTATTCATAAAAAACATCTGAATTAGCCAAGGACAACTTACACAAACATAGAAAGAAACATGAGTAAGAGGTGGACTTTTTTACAAATTTTCTCAGGCATGACACAACCACTTGAAAGTAGATTTTTCGCTTGTGTGGACTGATGCTGAGTGAAGTGAGCAGAACCAGGAGAATGTTGTGCACAGTAACATTCACATTGTGTGATGACTAACTTTGATAGACTTAGCTCTCCTCAGTGATGCAAAAATCTAAGACATTTCCAAAAGTCTCATGAAAATGCTACCCACATCCAGAGAAAGAATTATGGAGTTGGAATGCAAATCGAAACATACTATTTGCTCTTTTTTTCTCTTCTGTTTTGTTTTGTTTCTTGTTTCTTGTGGTTCCTCCTGTTGGTTCCAATTCTTCTTTACAGCATGAATAATGTGAAAATACATTTAATAAGAATGTAAATGTAGAGCCTATACCTGATTGCATGCCATCTTGGGGAGGGAGGTGGAGTAAATTTAAAACTCAAAAGCTTATGGGAGTGAATGTTGAAAACTAAAAATAATTTAATAAAAAAAGATATAAAAGAGAAAAAGAATCCTTAAAAAATATGCACTTAAAAAAGGAAGAGCAAGTTGTATATAATTGTTTTGCAGTTTTGTGTGCAATCATCTTTTTTTTATTATAGTATGTTATGGAAATGCTTGTTTTATTCCACAAATTTAAATACATAAATAAAAGTTTTATTTATTTAAAAAAAAAGAAAGAAAGTAGATCTCTTTTTTGTGTCTAGAAGGATCCAGCAGAGGTTTGGAAGTCTTTTGTCCTGAATCAACCATCTGAAGGGTATTTCAGGCTAGAAGGAAAAGGATCTGAGAGTGCAAGCACAGATGGAAGAAAATATGGTGCAGTGAAAAAAGGCACTGGATTTGGTTTTATAATAATGGGATTAGGGGACAAATTTGATGCTTAGCACCCTGGTAACCATGAGAAAACTTTGCCTCTTCTTTATCTATAAAATGAGGGAGTTGGATTGGATGACTTTTAAGGTCTCTCTATTCCTATGATCCTCAAAGTATTTTTAATATGCCATGAATTACATGGTATTGTTGCATATTTTGTCTTTATGTAGTATTTTGCACATAAAATTAGGGGAGGTAGATGAAGTGAAGTCACTATATATGGTGTAAAAACTAAGAAAACTTACATAGTGGAATCCTTTACCTTTATATCCTTTTTGTCATTCATTGGCTATTGAGCAAGGCAAGTAATACATACATAGATACACAGATATATTTTATTTTTCAGTTGTTTCAGTTGTGTCAAACTCTTTGGGAACCCACCTGGCTTTTTTTTTTCAAAGATACTGGAATGATCTCCCATTTTCTTTTCCAACTCATTTTACATATGAGGAAACTGAGGCAAACCAGGTTAAGTGATTTACCCAGGGTCACACATGTGACTGAGGCCTAATTTGAATTCAAGAAAATGAGTCTTTCTGACTCCAAAGGCAGCATCCACTATGTTACCAGCTGCCCACACATACATACATACCTTTATTCATTCATTCATTTATTCATATATGCATACACACATGCATACATGCATACATACATATAGATAACACTGGTTATACAAAAAATTCAAAAATAGTTGTTGAAGCTCTTCATCAAATAAAGAAGCAAAGAGAAATTTAAAAAAAATACAGAAAAGAATAAAACAAAGAATATTTAAAAGCTGATGTACACTTTAGCTGGGAATGAGATAAGATCTCAGCTCAAACAAGGAAAAAGAATTTTATTACATAGTGGAAGTCTGCTCCAAACAATGACTAGGGATACAGGAACTAGAAATTCCTGGGAGGGGAGAAGAGTGATTTCCTCTACATGTCTGTGGCTTAGGGTCCCCAGTACATCATTTAGAAGTTCGTACTTCGTCTCTGTCTTGACCTATCTGTCTTGAGATCCTCTTTCAAAGTATGTACAACAAGCTGATTAAATGCTTTCTCTACTCATGTAACCTCATAGCTCAGCTTGCTCTCAGCCATTGAGGAGTCATATCTTTGTACACATATGTAGCATAGCATTTTCAGGGAACCCTCAGAAAGGCTTGCTCATATTTGGTTAAAAATCTCATCTCTATAGCTGTATCTCTATCTATCTATCTATCTATCTATCTATCTATCTATCTATCTATCT
>NW_020955184.1:2905175-3034527 GCF_900497805.2 Vombatus ursinus
TCTATCTATCTATCTATCTATCTATCTATCTATCTATCTATCTATCTATAGCTAGGTGCCACAATAGAGCACTAGGTGGAGAATCAGGAAGACTCATCTTCATAAGTTCAAATCTAGCCTTAGACACTTACTAGTGGTATGTACCTGGACAAGTCACTTAACCTTGTTTGCCTCAGTTCCTCATCTGTAAAATGAACTGGAGAAGGAAAAGATAAACTACTCAAGAATCTTTGCCACAAAAAACTGGAGTCACTAAAAGTCACACATGGATAAAACATCTAAACAACTATCTTTCTATATATCTAATCTATCTATATATAATACACATATACATTTATATGTATGTATGCATATTTGTTTATATAGGTGTATATATTTCTTTTTGCATCAAATTTCTGTTTGCTACTATCTTTGATAAAGAGGTGGGAAGGGCCTAAGCTTGTGAGTGTCGGCTAAGGGCTACACTCCCCCGTGAGAGTAATTATGGAAACAGTTTTCATTCTGAATACAAATTCATACCTCTACACAAGAGATATTTTAGGTGTGGTGGATAGATCTAATCTAGCCTGATTGCACTCTTGGAGATAGGAGAGAATACTCAGTATTAGCAGTCCTGGATCCCCTTAGCTATGTTGCTGGCAGTGCTAGCACAGTTCTGCTCCTGTATTAAGGTGAGCCAAATCCTGGATATCTATCCATGATACATGCAAGTCATATCTATGTATGTAGCATGTAGATATTTATATACGTGTGTGTATACATGTACATGTGTATATATGCATGTGTGTATATGTATATATGCATAGAAAGGCATTTAGGTTTTAATTATAAATCACATTCTCTCTTTTTTATTTTTCCCACTTATAACCTTGAGCTGATTTAGGAAGTGGTTGCAGCCAGGCTCTGCAAGGTTGGTAAATTCCCAAGGTGAGCCCATTGTTCAATTGCCATGTAATAAGTTGGCTTCCCTGCTGAGAAAAGCACTGGATATTTTATTGTTTATATTTGAAACCTGTTCTACCTCTTCACCTCTAGCACTCTACATAACCAAGGCTACTCTGGTAAATTAATTTTACAAATCATGGAGAACAAATTAGAACATGGAGGGAGGAGTGAACAAAACATTCATTGAAGAGTGATATTGATCAGAACAATGAAAATATGAAAAGGAATAGGCTCCGATAATGGAGAAGGGGGCAACCTTACCTCTTGGCTCAGAGCTGTGGGGAAAGAAGAACATCTCTGGGAGACAAGGAGAGAGAGAGAAAGGATCTCACACAAATTGTGTTTAGTCTGCTACACAGTGCTCACAATTCTCTCAGGAGTGGCCAGGCAATCACTGGTTCTCCTAGGCCTTCTAGATACAAGTGGTGGAGAGGAAACAAGTCTTTGGTACTGATGCCACCCTGCATACCTCTCTCTTGAGATGGAAAATACAGCCCTTCCTTTCAAATTCTGTGTCTCTCTCATCTCCCACCTTCTCCTTCCCAGGTTTATTCCCAGAGTAAATCAATAAAAGGTATTTAGAAGAACTGCCCACTCTCTGAACTTTCATCCTGGATTTGTCTTTCCCTGTCCATCCTCACCTCATCTCTGTTACCATCTTTTTCATTATACACCTTGGAGATAGTACCCAGTATCTACAGCTGGTAAATAGACTGTTTTTAGCCCTAGCAGAATTAGAAGAAGGACAGGGTTATTATGGGGGAAGCGGGGCTAGAATAGGAGTAGGGGGAGAAAAATAGCTGCCAGAATCAAATTTAAACCTTAAATTCTGGTGAACCCTTAAATATGCTCTGAGCAGTTTGGGGCTTCATGGTTGAGGTTCAGCCCTCTAATATGGTTGTTTAATAATATAACATAATTTTCATAATATAATCAAGGTAAGAGAATGTTTCTTTTTTAAATAGAATGTGTGATTACTCTTATGTCAGTCTCATTAATGATCAAGCATATCTTATTTTCCTATGGTTCACCAACATGCTAATGCAAAAAAAATGACTACAGGAGCCAAGGTTACATATTGTTTAAAGACTAGAACAAAACTGAATGGTCAGATGTGGCCCTAGAAATGTAAATCTATTTGTGAATAGCTGGGAAGATAAATTCAGTTACAACAATAGCCCAGTATCAGGGCGAGATTAAAATGTATATGCATTACGTAGATTGAAATAATTGTAATCAGGACTGGGGAATTACCACAATTGAAGAATTTCACTGATAAGCTGAATCCCATGTATAACAATCAAATTTTCTGCCTCACTCAGTCTCACCAGTATTCATTTCCTGAACCTTCTGATTAATTTAAACTATGGTTAATTGAACACTGAGATATTCAGGGAAGTATAGACAGGAATAATTTACTATGGACAATTTTCACCAATACACTTAAGATTTAGAAGCCATGTAGTTAGAATGAGGCTGTCCAGATGAATTACAATATTTTCAATAAATGCCTATCATGGAAGTAGAGGTTTCCTTAAGGGTTTATGATGGAAGGGGGTGTAAAATACTAAGGTGAGAGCACTTATTTAAATAGAGGTGCTTTATTAAGGTAAATGATAGCTTGTTTTCTGGTTATGTATTTCAGTGCTGAATGATAGAAAAGACATTTAAGTGATATTAAAGTATTGTGTTGGAATTAGGAATTGCATTTCTGTGTCCTTTTCTCATGAAAGGAATTGAGCTATCCAACTATACTCTTTAAAATCTGTAATTCTTTTAATCGATACTTAGATAAGATAATTTGTAGACATAGGAATTAGATACTTTATGAATAAAGATATGACATTTTATAGAACCACTATCCAAAAAAGATACATACAAATTTATCAATTTTTAAACATTTAACATGTTTTATGACAGAGGAAACATGCTTACAAGCCACTGGTTACTGCCCCTTTACTAAATCATTTAGTAATTCTCTTTTATTGCCATTAGAGGTCAGACAATATTCCAGTAACATAAAAAGACTAAGAAAAACAGGTGTTGTTATTTAACATTATTGGGAACTAATAATATTAGTGTACTAGACCTTTTGCTCCTTTTGTGTGATTATATTATGGGATTATATATTTTATTTGACTAAACAGAAAAATCAGGTCACAAGTAAATTGTTTCAATATGAGGGAAATTGGCAGTCACATAATCGCCTTATCAAGAAATTGTATTATAAATTACTCAGATCCTTCTTTCTTTAAAAAGCTTGAATTTAATTTAAAATAATTATTATACTTGTAAAACTTCCACTAATTCTTTCATATTTACCAAATGTGTGTTTAGAGTGATAGAGCTGATACAAACAAGTAGCAAAATCCTAAAAATATATGTGCTTTTTAAAATTTTATTCAAAATCATACTTGCCTATAATTTTTAAAGCCTTGATCTTCTTGATCAGTGCCAATTTTTCCCCACTTGAATTAAGCATAGTTGTGTCATGATAAATAGCTATAGAATAATGTTAATACTTTGACTAGGAAACTGTTAAAGAAAAGTAAAATCTGCTAGCTGGTGTAGAAATCTCAAATTCAGTAAGCTAATTTCTCACACATTATATTCCTAGCCCTGTGTAAAGTGCTGGGGATTCAGGGAAAGGCAAAAATGGTTCCCAATCTCACAGGTCCCTAGAAATATCTCTGAAAACAGCTGTACAAAAGCCCTGAAGCTTGGGGTTTTGTATGCCCTCCACCCTGGAAGCAGAGCCCTACTTTAACAAAGAGTTAAAAGTCAACTAATAGGCTGGGGAAATGAGCAGTCAACAGAAAAAAACAACTCTGACTTTTGAAAAGTACTATAGTGACAAGGAAGATCAAAACACACACTCAGGAGAAGACAAAAAGTCAAAAGTCCTACCACCAAAAGCCTCTAAGAAAAATATGAATTGGTCTCAGGCCATAAAAGAGGCCAACAAGGATTTTGAAAATCAAGCAAGAGAGATGGAGGGAAAAAAATGGGAAGAGAAATGAGATTGATGCAAGAAAATCATGAAAACTAAGTCAACAGCTTGGTAAAGGAGACACAAAAAATACTGAAGAAAATAACACCTTAAAAACAAACTAGGCCAAATTATAAAAGAGGTCCAAAAAGCCAATGAGAAGAAGGATGACTTAAAAAGCAGACCTGGCCAAATGGCAAAGGAAGTCAAAAAGCTCACTAAAAAAAAAAACCAAAAAACAATTCCTTAAAAAATAGAATGGAGCAAATGGAAGCTAATAACTTTATGAGAGATCAAGAAGCAATAAAATGAAATCAAAGGAAGGAAAAATAGAAGACAATGTGAAATATCTCATTAGAAAAACAACTGATCTGGAAAATGGATCCAAGAGAGATAATTTAAAAATCATTGTACTACCTGAAAGCCATTATCAAAAAAAGATCATAGACATGACATTTCAAGAAATTATGAAGGAAAACTGCCCTGATATTCTAGACCAGAGGAAAAATAGAAATTGAAAGAATCCACTGATCACCTCCTGAAAGAGATCCCGAAAGCAAAACAGCCAGGAATATTATAGCCAAATTCCAGAGTTTCCAGGTCAAGGAAAACATATTGCAAGCAGAACAGAAAGAAACAATTCAAATATCATGGACCACAGCCAGGATAACACAAGATTTAGCAGCTTCTGCATTAAGGGATCAGAGCACTTGGAATATGATATTCCAGAGGTCAAAGGAGCTAGGATTAAAACCAAGAATCATCTACCCAGCAAAACTGAGTGTAATCAGTGGGGGTGGGGGGGAGTGACATTCAATGACATAGAGGAACTTAATGCATTCCTGAGAAGCCAGCGCTAAAGAGAAAATTGACTTTCAAATACAAGACTCAAGAGAAGCATGAAAAGGTAAACAGGAAAGAGAGATCATAAGGGACTTACTAAAGTAGAACTGTTTGCATTCCTACATGGAAATATATTTGTAACTCATGAGACCTTTCTCAGTATTATGGTAGTTGGGTGGAATATATATAGACAGAGGGCACAGGGTGAGTTGAATATGAAGGGATGATATCTAAAAAATACAATTAAGGGGTGAGAGGAATGTACTGGGAGAAGGAGAAAGGGAAAGGTAGAGTGGAGTGAATTATCTCACATAAAAGAGACAAGAAATAGCTTTTACAGTGGAGCAGAAGAGCAGGGAGGTGAGAGGGAATGAGTGAACCTTGTTCTCATCGAATTTGACTTAGGGAAGAAATAACATACACACTCAATTGGTTATGGAAATCTGGATTCAGGTTTCTAGATATATATTTTAGAACATAACACAATTGCTCTGTTCTCTAAGTGTTGTTTTCAAAATCATGGAAAAGAATGTTAAGAATGTATAAAGGCATATCCTGGCACTCAATGATTTTATAGAATAGTTAAATAAATAATGTTTATATATAAAAAACCCTTTCCATCAGAAGATGAGAAAATAGGTGTTTGAGAATCTTTTAATTTATATCTTTAAACAAAATCTAAAATACTTGCTAATGTAATAATCCTGCTTTGTGTCCACACACGTAAATTTCATACTGCCACCAGCAAAGATTTCACAGGTGGAAAGATTTTGCAGATCCATAACATGACATAAAAACATAACTGCATATTCTTTACCTATTGCACACCTCACTTTCTTAAGTTCTCTAATCAAAGCTGATGCAGTTCATAAAGTGGATGAGAATCAACATTTTACTATATTTTACATTTAGTCTGTTAAGTAAAAGCCTTAAACAAGCTACAAAACAGTGCAATAATATAGTTACTTCCTAATTGAAACAAACAAAAAAACAACGTTACTTATAACATTGAAATAAAATGGTTTCATTTTCTGGTAAAGCACACACCATGTACTTTTTGCAACATAAAACGACTTTAAAAATATATAAGTAGAATACATTTACAAACTTCAAAAACTCCTACAGGTTTCTCCTCCTCCTGGAATCCAAAGTGGAAGTTTCTTGTGCACAGTGAATGGAGGAAAGCCCTGTTTTATAAGCACGGTATTTCTCATATACCCAAATACAGCAGAAATTTAGAATGAAACATGATCATAAGACCACAAGTAGATAAAAGAAACTTTTTGGCTGACAAGAACTCTTTTGGACCCTGTCTACAATTAAGGCACACATTATCTGTTACTGCAACTTAAATTTCAAAAACAAACAAAATTCAAGAGAATTGGAAAGAAAATTCAATTTTGGCCTGGATGATGAACAAGCTAGGTAGAGGCATTCTCTCTTGTAGGCTCTATAGAAAAGTCCTGCTTCAGTACATGTATCAAAGCACAGATAAAAAGATACTACCAAAAAAAGTATTTGAGTGGAGTAATCAGCAATTTCCTCTTTCTAACAATATGTCCATATTGTCCATTTTGGAGGACAAAGATAAATGGAAAATGAGGAAGAGACAGAAATCTAAGAAATCTCTCAGAAATCTGAGGCCATTTCCTCCTTGTTGAAGGAGAGTTTGTTTCAATTTTTGTCAAAAAGAGAGTGTATCCTAGATCACTCCATCATTCCAATGGCCAAAACACAGTGACTTCACTCATTTTGAAACTGCACTTTCCAGGATTATTTTTAAATAAGGTACTCAGGGGTTTGTGAGTGTGCGTGTGTGTGTGTGTGTGTGTGTGTGTGTTGTAAAGCACTACTTTTTTGTATCTTTAAATATTGAATATATCTTTTCAAAATATTACCTGTGTGCATGAATATTCATATGTGTGTGTATGTTCAATATATTTATTAAAAGCACTACAAAATAAACATCTCCGGAGTACAGAAGTTAAGAAAATAACCTTCATACCAAAAATATAATTACTTAAAAAAAACCTTTATAAACATACTATTGTATCCAGGTGAGTAGAGGATCGTATTAAAGCATGACAAGTTGAACTCACTGAGAAATGTAGAAATACAAGTGCATTCACTTTAAAAGTCACAAAAAGTAGTGATTTCATGAGTATAAAATATTTCAACATTAATATTTGATAACATTCTTTACTTTCAGAGTTTTACATATATTTACTAAAGTTCTAGCATGGTCTTCTGCAGTAGGTACTTTCTTCATAAATAGTAAAGTGTTCCTTCAGCGGTTTTTTGTTTGTTTTCATGACCTCCTTCAATCTCAGTATATCTGGTAGGCATCATGCATGGGAACCTGAATTGTAGCAGTAGGAAATGGTTGAGGTATGTAGCCAGCATAACCTCCATAAACCACAGCTATTGCCACGACATTCTTCTGTAGTGTGGCTAATGTGCCTGTGGCAGGAGCAGCAAGAGGGACAAAACTGGCACCATAGATCCTAGGCCACGGGAAAATTCTCTGAACATTCGGAGCCACTGCGTATACAGGGGTTATTGAGCGGCCCTGGAAAGGTGGAAGGGTTGAAACAGCAAGCATGACAGCAGCAGCAGCAGCACTGACTGGGTCTGGATGTACTACTATGAGGTTGATCATATGTTCCATTCTATGAATTTTGCCATCTTCCAGCATCTTAGGAGCAGGGGCTGCCTGAAACGTGGAATACTGGGCCCCAATAGCAGGGATGGCCACAGCTGGAGTGACAGCAGATAATTCCAAATTCAAAACAAACTCATATCCTTTTTCTTGCTGCTTTCCTTTCCCTTCATGATATTGGTTATATATGCCACAGCCTGCAGAGTATCCCCCAAGGTGAGATTCCCTAGGGACTGGGTTCTGTTGCCAGCTGCACCTCTCCCTCGGTCTCTTATGCTCCCTGCTTTAACGAAGTAATTTCTGTTGCAATCTCAGAGCATTGTAGGGATAGCTACAGTAGGCCAAGGTACAGGGATCACATGAGTAAACATAGGTTGCTGAGGTGTTACTTCTGTTGTTACACTTGCTCTGGCTGCCTTCTAATAGCATGTGTATTGCTGTTTGTCTACTGGCTTGGCCAAAGTCACTTCAAGACACAAGCCTTCAAGTTCTATGCTATTAAGGCTATTCACAGCATGTACGGCATCTTTCTGACTGGTGAAGTGAATGAATGTATAATCGTGGATCTTTTTAAACTGCTCTACACAACTGAGATTAAAATGGCCAAAGCTCATTTTAATTGTCTCCTCAGATATTTCAATTATCAGATTTCTCACATATAAGATCTTAATGGTTTCCATGACATCTTTGTCAACATCTGTCTCTGGCTCTGCCCAGTCCACTGCAACCTGGTGTCCCCACAGTTGGATTCTTCCAGGCATGAGCTTTCTCCTGGTCATGGCTGCCACCCTATGGCTCTCATACTCCACAAATGCAAACCCTCTGTTCTTCATTTTATCTGCTGCACTTGCATACACAATAACATCTAGTACCCCTTCAGTCACTTTAGAGATTTCTTCCAGTATCTTCTCTCTCTTTTTCATCTTATGGATGCCACTGATAAATAGTCAGCAGTTATCCACATAGCAACAGACTCCTAGAAGTCAACCTGGTCTGATTTCATAATTGTTCAGTTCCCTCATGGCACGCTTGGCTTCATGCTTATGATTGTATGTAACAAAAGCATAGCCACGGTTCTTCCCACTAAAGTCCATCATCAATCGCATCTCATAGATACTCCCAATTGACTCAAATACCAGTACCAGCTCATCTTCATACACATCTCAGGGGAATTTTACCTACCAAGAGCTTGCAGCCATGTGGGAGGTGCAGCCCTTCCCAACCTGGGAGAGGTCCACCATCTTTGTGTTGCCCATTCTCCTGTATCATACTATAATCTATATGCTTCATGAGGGCCAAAAGGGCAGCCCCATTAAGTGCCCCAGCCATACCTTCAGGAAATTTGGTCACCAACATGTTGGTGGAATCTTTGCTCATTGTTGTAGTAGAATCTTCTGCTGTCATTATGTCAAAATCATTCAAAACTTGATAAAATAAAAAATATTTGCCTCTGAGATGGAAGAGATCCGGCACAGAATGAAGGCCAAGCAGAGAGCCTCTGTGAATAGTGGGGTCCTCTAGATGCTTCTGAGGCATAGCATGTCTTGAAGCCTGGAACTCAAAGTTTTAAAAATGAGTGTTGAAAATTGTTTTTACATGCAACTGGGGAATAAGATAAACAGGCAATGGGGTATATAAATCTATCTTACCCTGCAGGAAAAATAGAAGGGGAAGGAGATAAGGGGAGGGGAGGTGATAGAAAAGAGGGCAGATTGGTGGAAGGGATAATCAGATTGCATGCCATCATAGGGAGCGGAGAGATGGGGAAAATTTTTGGAATTCAGAATCTTGTGGAAGTGAATGTTGAAAACTAAAAATAAATAAGAAAAAGTTCCAATTCTCAAGTTGCTCACAGTCTAAAGGGTAAAAATCAAGATACTAAAGGACATTTCAAAAAAACCTAGCATCTTCTCTATAGTACATATTACCTTCTATGTCTTAGGACACTAGGGTTATTATTCTAAAGCTGGAAAGGATCTCAGAGGTCATTAGTCTAGTCCCTTAATTTTACCAGTGAGGAAAATAAGGCCCAAGAAGGCTAAATGATTTGTTCAAGGTTATAGAGATAACAAGCAGCAGAGATGGGATTTGAACCCAGGTCCTCTGACATTATAGCCAGTACTCTTTCTATCACTCACCAATACTGTATTTAAAATACCATTTTCTATTAAAAATAATAAATGCAAATGTGTAACACTTTATGACTGTAGACATTATCTCATTTGATTTTCACAATAACTTGGAGGTTTTTAGGAAAAATATTATTTCCATCATTTTGTAAGTGAGGAAATGGAGATTCAGAGAAGTTATCTTACTTATACAGCTATTAAGAATCAGGACTCAACTCCAGATTTTCTGACTCTAAGTCAATGGTGAGGGTCTAAGAAGGATCAGCACATTGGGGAACCCTATTTGTTGAAGAGAGGTATATGGAGTGTGCATAAGGACTAGCACTTCTGATGTGAGGCTGCTCTTTCACCTTTGGTGTCCACCTGATTCACACAACTCTTATCTGTGGTCCCAAGAATCTGTAGTATGATCAATGCCCACACCCCAGTAAAACTGTCTTAGCAGATGGGCTAAACCAGGTTGAGGTCTCAGACTTGTTGGTGAGTTAGAGGGATAGCTATCCCAAGCATGTGAAGACTTTACCTGGTGGAATGGATGGATGAGAACAGTTTGTTCCAAAGACCATGAAGGTAGCTGAAGCAGGTGTTGTGGATTGTTTAGAGCTTAATCCAACTAGTCTATACTCAATTCCTGCACAATTGCTTTTCTGTTTTTCCAGAATTTTTTTTTTGTTCAGTAATTGTCCTTCTCCCACTAGCTGGAGACTTTAGGCTTATTCAACACTATGCCATTTTTCTTACTTTTCTATGTCATATGCCTAATCTGTTCCACTGATTGATCTCTATTTTTAGCCAGTGCAAAATTCTGTTAATAGTTACTGCTTCATAGTATGTAGTTTGAGATATAGCAATGATAGGCCCCTTTCTTTCCCACTTTTTTCATTATTATACTCAATTTTCTTGAACTTTTGTTCCTTCTTATGGCTTTTGTTGGTATTTTTCTTGCTCTCTAAAAATAATCTTTTGGTAATTTGACTCTCATAACATAGAATAAGTAAACTAATTTAGTTAATATTGTTATTTTCATTATATTGCCTTAACCTACCTTTAAGCAATTAACATTTCTCTAGTTATTTATATCTACCTTTCTTTTTTACAAAGAGTCAATATATTTTGTAGTTATGCTCCAAATATTTTATAGCTTCCAGAGTTTGGGGGCATAGGTTTTTTATTTAAAAAAATTTTCAGAAAAATTTATGTATCTCTTCTTTCTAGATTTGCAGGAATTCTGATTTTTCTTGTTTTATTTTGTATCCTGCAACTTTGCTGAATTTATTGCTTCAATTAATTATTTGACCGACTTTAGGATTTTCTAACTAAATCATCATGCCATCTATGAAAAGCGATCACTTTCTTATTTGTCCATGCTCATTCCTTCAATCTCTCTTTCTTGTTTTGTTTCTACTGCTAGCATTTCTAAGACTATTTTAAATAATAGTAATGATAATGGACATATTTTTGTTTTACCCTTGATTTTATTAGAAGCGCTTCTAAGTTTTCTCCATTACATATAATATTTAGTTTTAATAGATATTGGTAGATCTTATTTTCTACATTAAAGACTGTTCTATTTATTCTGATGCTTTCTCATGTTTTTAATAGGAAAAGGTGTTGGATTTTGCCAAAAGCCTTTTCGGTATCTATTGATATATCTGTATGCTTTTAGTATTTGTATTACTAACATGGTTGATCTTATTTATAATCATCCTTATGTTGGACAAACTCTGCATTTCTAGTATAACTTCAACCTGATCATGATGTAAACTCTCTCTAATGTATTGTTGTAGTCTATTTGCTAATATTTTACCTAAAAATTTTGCAACAATATTCATTAGGGATATCAATTTATACTTTTCTTTCTTTGCTTTATATCTTCCTGATTTGGGTAACAAGGCCATATTTGTACCATAGAAAGAGTTTAAAAGGGAGCCTTCTTTTCTACTGTTTTAAACCATTTGATAATGTTGAAATTAATGATTCTTTGGGTATTTAATTGAACTCACTTGTAAATTCATCTGATCCTTAAAAGTTTTCATTTGGAATTTCTTTTATGGCTTACTTACTTTTTTTTTCTGATATTGGATTATTAAAAGTTCATTTCTTCTTTTTTCAACCAGAATATTTTATATTTTGTAAGTATTTATCCACTTGCTGTAAATTATCATTTTGTTGGCATATAATTGGGCAAAATAAATTCTTACAATTTCTTTTATTTTTTCTTCAATTCTTGTGAATTATCCCTTTTCACTTTTCATATGAACAATTTGGTTTTCTTTTTTCTTTTCTAAACAAATTAGATAGGGGCAGAGCCAAGATGGTGGAGTGAAAGCAATGACTTCCTTGAGCTTTCCTCCAAACCCCTCCAAATATCTACAAAAAAAAGGCTCTAAACAAATCCTAAAGCAGCAGAACCCACAAAAAGACAAAATGAAACAAATTTCCAGCCCAAGATAACCTGGATAGTTGATCAGAAGTGCCAGGCTGGGAGAGGAATGCAGTTTGGCATGGGCACACAGGCTGCAGTGAACCTGGAGCAGGCCTCAGAGGACTGTATCAGGGCAGCTGTGGTGGTATCCAGACTTCTCAACTCATGAACACCAAAGACAACTTAGAAGATTAGTGGGGAAATTCTGTTTTTGTGATGGTGAGAGAGAAGCCTGAAATCCTGGCCCTGGGGCAGCGGCTCCCTCCTGAGCTTCTGGACCACTGGCTGAGGGGGAATTGAGTGACTGATCAAAGGGGCATTGCAGGAATATCTCTGCTGGTGCAGGATTCTCTTGCTTTATCCATGCTTGGATCTGGGTCACAGTTCTGGGTGGTGGTCCTGGGGCAGAGAGGAATGCTGGTGTGGTGGAACTTGTAGTGGCTGTGGACAGGAAATCCTCCTCACAGTTCCAAGACACAAAAGAGTGCTTGTGATCACTCATAGACCACAGCACAGGCCAGGAAAGGTGTAAACACCTCACCTTTCATCATAGCACCTTGGAAGAATTGAAAATTTACAGGTCCCTAGAGGTATCTCTGAAAACAACTGCACAAAACCCTTGAAGCTTGGGACAGTACATTCTCCACACTAGCTACCTTAACAAAGAGTTTAAAACTCAAGTAATTGGCCAGAATCATGAGCAAGCAGCACAAAAAGAGTCAGACTATATTATCTTACTTTGGTGACAAAGAAGATCAAAACATACAACCAGAAGAAGACAATGAAGCCAAAGCTCTTACATCCAAAGCCTCCAAGAAAAATATGAATTGGTCCCAGGCCATGGAAGAGCTCAAAAAGGATTTTGAGAAGCAAATAAGAGAAGTAGAGGAAAAACTGAGAATGATGCTAAAGAAGACCAAAAAAAAATTGAAGAAAATAACACCTTAAAAAATAGCCTAACACAAATGGCAAAAGAGGTCCAAAAAGCCATTGAGGAGAAGAATGCCCTAAAAAGCAAAATTGGCCAAATGGAAACAGAAATCCAAAAGATTACTGAAGAAAATAGTTCCTTAAAAATTAGAATTGAGCAATTGGAAGCTACAGACAATTTGAAAAATCAAGGCACTGTAAAAGAATCCAAAACAATGAAAAAATAGAAGACAATGTGAAATATCTCACTGGAAAAACAACTGACCTGGAAAATAGAAACAGTAGAGAGAACTTAAAAATTATTGGACTATCTGAAAGCCATGATCAAAAAAATAGCCTAGGCATCATCTTTCAAGAAATTATCAAGGAAAACTGCCCTGATATTTTAGAACCAGAGGGCAAAATAGAAATGGAAAGAATCCACTGATCACCTCCTGAAAGAGATCCCCAAAGAAAAACTCCTAGGAATATTGTAGCCAAATTCCAGAGTTCCCAGGTCAAGGAAAAAATATTGCAGGCAGCCAGAAAGAAACAATTCAAGTATTGTGGAAATACAATCAGGATAACACAAGATTTAGCAGCTTCTACATTAAGGGACCAGAGGGCATGGAGTATTATATTCCAGAGGGCAAAGGAGATGGGATTACAACCAAGAATCACCTATCCAGCAAAACTGAGTATAATCCTTCAGGGTAAAAAATGGTCATTCAACAAAATAGGGGACTTTCAAGCATTGCTGAGGAAAAGACCAGAGCAATAGAAAATTTGACTTTCAAATACAAGACTCAAGTGAAACATGGAAGAGGTAAACAGGAAAGAGAAAACATAAGAGACTTATTAAGGTTGAACTGTTTGCATTCCTGCAGGGAAAGATGATAATCTTTGTAACTCATTAGGGTAGTGAGAGGGAAAAAATTATATGTATGTACAGATAGATAGACAGATAGATAGAGGGCACAGGGTGAGTTGAAGGTGAAGGGGTGATATCTGGAAAACAAAATTAAGGGGTGAGAGAAGATTACACTGGGAGAAGGAGAAAGGGAGAAGGGTAAATATATTTTATATATTTATATATAAATATATAAAATATATTATAAATTTATATATATAATATAAATATATTATAAATTATATATAAATTAATATATTATAAATATATAAAAATAATGGGGTAAATTATTTCACATGAAACAGATAAGAAAAGGCTTTTACAGTGGCAGGGAAATGGGGGAAGGTGAGAGGGAAGGAGTGAATCTCATTCTCATAGGATTTGGCTTAAGGAGGGAATAACATACACAATGGGGTATGGAAATCTATCTTACTCTACAGGAAAATAAGGGGGGAAGGGGACAGGAGAGCAGGGGGTTGATAGAGGGGAAGGCAGATTGGGGAAGGGGAAAATCAAAAGTAAACACTTCTGAAGAGGGACAGGGTCAAAAGATAGAATAGAATAAATGGGGGTGAGGGCAGGATGAAGGGAAAAATACTTAGTTTTTCACAACGTGACCACCCTGAAAGTGTTTTGCATGACTACACATCTATAACCTATATCAAGATACTTGCCTTTTCAATGAGGGTGGATGGGGAGGGAGGAAGGGAGAAAACTTGCATCCCAAAGTTTTAAAAACACATGTTAAAAACAAAAAAAATTAAATTAAAATAAAAAATAAACAGATTAGATAGTATTAAATGTATTAGTTCAAAAATACCTCCCAAATTTAATGATTTTTTTTCTTTCACTCATCTCTAATTTGCAGATTTTTTAAACTTATTTCTTACTTTGGGGAGTTGATTTGTTGTCCTTCAAGTTTTTTGAGCTTTACATTTTTTTTCTTTCTTTCTTTTACTAATGAAAGCATACAATAATATAGTTTCCTTCAAAGAAATGCTTTAGCTACATTCCTTTACTTTTGAGGGAATTTTGTATTTCATTAATAATTCATTCTTAGAAACATCAGTTTTTTAAAATTATGATATTTAGTTTCCAATTGATTTTAATTATTTTCTCAAGAATCTTTCATTGAAAGTAAGTTTTATTGCATTGTCATCAGTAAGCAATGTTTTTAATATTTCTGCCTTTGTATATTTTACATGTTCTGTATATCTCAATATGTGGCCCTTTTTTGTTAGGGAATCATGTACAGCTAATTATCTTGTGTGTGTGTATGTGTGTGTGTGTGTGTGTGTGTTACCCACACAATATATCTGTGTGTGTGTACATATATATAAACATATGTCTATACTATATAATATATATATACTATATATGTATATTTCTATTCCCATTCAGTAATTCCCAGAGATGACTAATCATCTACAATTTGTCTAGCTCTATTCATTTCCTTAACTTCTTTCTTATTTATCTTTTCATTAGATTTGTTTAAGTGTGAAAGGGATACATTGAGATTCCCCACTATTATAGTTTTGTTATCAATTTCCCTCTAATTCTCTTAATGTATCCTTTAAGTATTTATTAATTAAGTATTCTATCAACTTCTGTACAGTTTGATAGAAAAGGAAACATGTGTTAGGAACACCATGTACCAATTTCTCCTTCTCCCCCTGCAACATAGGTTAGGAAAATACTAAAGCCGGGACTTCATTGGACCAGGAATGATTGGATCAAGGTGTAGATTTGATAGAGATTCCTGGTGCCCTCTAGCTATGTTGACATGGCTTCCCAGGCACCTAGGGGCACAAAAGGTCCCTCCTATCTGGGTCAAGTCACCTTTGATTTAGTAGATTCTGAAGACCACACGTGCTACCACATCTTACTCTACAAAACAGACTCATTTAAAAACGGAGATGAAACTATGGTCTCCAATCCAGAGGTTTTGAGGCTGGGAGTTTGAGTTACTTTATATCCTTCTGAGATTGAATCCATGAGACAGAACAATGAAAGCAGGAGTGAGAAATAGTCAATAAACATTTATTAAGTGCCTACTATATACCAGACTCTATGCTTGGGATGCAAGTGCTGAGGATACAAAGAAAGGTAAAAGGCTATTTGTGTTCTCATATTCTATTATCTAACATACAAGCAATTATGTACAGACAAGATATATACAAGATAAATTGGAAATAATCAATGAAATATAACCCTAGAATTAAGGGAGATTAAGAAATGCCTACAGTAGAAGCTGAAATCTTAGCTGAGACTTGAAAGAAGTCAGGGAAACCAGGAGATGGGGATAAGGGAAAACATTCTAGTTATAGGTGACAGCTGATAAAAATATCAAGCATTGGGAGATGGAATGTCTTGTTTAAGGAACAGTAAGGAGGCCAGTGTTACCAGATTGCAGAGGATTTTGGCAAGCAAAAGTTGCAAGAATAGAAAAGTAGAATGATCAGAGTATGAAGGACTTTGAATGACAAAGAATTTTATACTTGATTCTGGAGGTGATAGGAAAACACTGAACTTTATTGGAGAGTGGAAGTGGGAGAGGTTTAACATGGCCAGACCAGCCATTTCGGAAGATCACTTTGACAACTGAATGGAGGTTAGACTAGTGTGAGGAAAGGCTAGGGCACCAATTATTAGGCTACTACAGTACTACAAGTGGGAGATGATGAGGGCCTCCATCATAATAGTGGCCCTGTCAAAGGAGAGAAGGAGGCATATATAAGAGATTTTATGATGGTGAAAAACAACAGACCTTAGCAACCAATTGGATAAGGTGGATAAGAGGTGAGAGAGTGAGAAGCCAAGAATGGCACCTAGCTTGGGAACCTGGGTTCCTGGGAGGATGGTGGTGCCCTTGACAATAAGAGGGAAGTTTGAAATGGGAGAAGGATTGGGAGGAAAGATAATGAGTTCTGTTTTAGACATGTTGAGTTTAAAATGTCTCCTGGACATCCAGTTATAGGGAGATGCAAGACTGGAGTTCAACTGAGACATTAGATAAGAAGATTTGAGAATCTTCAGCATAGAGATGATAATTGAATCCATGGGAGCTGATGAGATCAAATGAAACAATATGGAAGGAGAAGAAAAGAGGGCCCAGGACAGAGCTTTAGAGGACACCCAAAATTAACAAGTGTGACTCAAATGAAGATTCAGAAAAAGAGATTCAGAAGTAGTCAGATAGGTAGGAAGAAAACAGAAGAGAGTTATGTACAAAAACCTAGAGCAAAGAAAGTTCCCAGGAAAAAATGATAACACTGTTGAAGGCTGTAGAAACGTCATGAAGGATGAGGATTGAGAAAAAATCATCAGATTTGGTGATTAAGACATCATTAGTAACTTTGGAGAAAGTAGTTTCCATTCAATAATGAGATCAGAAGCCAAAGTATTATAAGAATGAAGAAGAGCTTTAGAGGAAAGGAAGTAGAGGTACCTTTTATTGATGGCTTCCAGTTCAGTAACAAAAGAGAGGAGAAATAAGGAACAGTAGCCATTGGGGATGAACAAACCAAGTGAGGATGAGGGAGACATGAACATATCTATAGGTAGCAGGGAAGCAGCCAGTAGAGAGGGAGAGACTGAGCACAAGCATGATAGAGGGGGGAATCTGCTGGAGAAGATGAGATGGAATGGGACTGCTTGTGCTTGTAAAGGAGCTTGCTTTAACAAGGAGAAGAGCTACCTCTTCTGTGACTTCAAGAGCCTTGGCAAATCCCATTCATTTTTTTTTAAATACCCCTGACTTATCAACACATATTAGTACTTTTTTTTAATGTATTTGCTTGTTCATTCATTCATTCCCTTATTGGAAGGGGGGAACATGGTCAGATGTGAAGTTTACAAAGGTCACTTTAACAGCTAAGTGGAGGATAGGGAAAAGTCAGAGAGATTTGTAGCTGGGAGACCAACCAGAAGAATTTTGCAAATAGTACAGGTGTGAGGTGTTTAAGGCCTTCACCAGGGAGGCGAAAGATTATTAATTTATTTATATGTTTGGGTTTTGTTTATTAATTTATTTCTTTCCTTGTTTACTTGCTTATTTATTCATGTATTTGTTTATCTATTATTTTTAAGATGATTTCCTCCTCTGAGAGAGCACCGTTGGAGGGCATTGGGCAATTTGCATGAGAAAGTTCAAATGAATCACCAGAGCAATAGTTGCTAAGATCCAACAGAGCCAGTGCTGAATCTCTTTCTGCAACTCAAGAGATTTGGGGAGCTATCTGAGGACTTATTATTACAAATCCAGCTAAAGTAAATGGGTTTGATAGATTGGATCTTTGTGCTCCCTCTCTAGTGGTACGCTGGTAAACATTTAACATCTAGTTCTTCAAAAAAATGCACACACATCAGAGTTTTAAATTTCATCTATAGTAATATTTTCCCAATCACTCTTAAATCAAGAAAATCAATGAAACAATGAATCAAGATCTGATTTGTAGCATTTACCAATTTCTTAGGTATAAATGCTCACACTGAAAATTTAACAATTGGCCAGTAGGAGCTGTCTTCAACACACTCATAACTCTTTCCTTCCATAGGCTTGCCACACCCTATGACCCAATATATCTCAGGGACAATTAAAATTTGCCTTTTCCCTCCCAGAACTAGACAAATATAACCCCAAAATAAAGAAGAAAGAAGTTAAGATGAATAGAATTTTAGAAAAATTAGATATGATAGACCTCTAGAGAAAATTAAATGGCAATAGAAAGGGTATACCTTTTTCTCAGTGGTACATGGCACCTACATAAAAATTGATAATGTATTAGAGCATAAAAATCTCACAGTCCAAAGCAGAAAGGCAGAAATATTAAATGAATCCTTTTCAGATCATGATACAATAAAAATTACTTTAAGTAAAGGGCCATGGAAACATAGACTAAAAATTGATTGTAAACTGAATAATCTAATCATAAAGAATGAGTGAGTCAAACAACAAATCATAGAACCAATCAATAATCATCAAACCAATCATCAAAGAGGATGACAATAATGATAAAACATACCAAAACTTATGGGATTGAGACAAAGGAGTTCTTAATGGGAATTTTATATATCTAAATGCTTACATGAATAAAATAGAGAAGGAGGAGATCAATGAATCGGGCATGCAACTAAAGAAGTTAGGCGAAAAAAAGAAATTGAAAATTCCCAATTAAATACCAAATTAGAAATTCTAAAACTCAAAGGAGAGATTAATAAAATTGAAGTAAAAAAAATTATTGAGAGGGTTCAGAAGGAGGCAAAATCAAGATGGCAGAATAAAGGCAGTGATTCACCTGAATTCTCCCTCAGACCCCTCAAAATACATTTAAAATAATGCTAAGCAAATTCTAGAGAAGCAGAACCTACAAAAAGATGAAGTGAAACAAATTTACAGCCCAAGAGAACTTGGAAGGTCAGCTGGAAAAGTCTGTTGCACCAGGATAAGAGAGGAGCACAGTCCAACACAGGCTTTACCAGCCCAGATCTGGCCCCAGAAAACAAGAAGCAGGCCTTGGAGGTGACTGAATCAGCAGTGAGAGTAGGAGTGGCAGCTGCTTCTTCTGAGCTATCAACCCACAGACAGCAAGGGAGTTGAAAAATTGGTTAGAAGGAGGTCTGTTGCTAGCACTGAGGCAGGACTTTGTTGCTTTGCCCACATTCAGGTCCAGGTCACAGTCTTGGGTGGCAGTCCCAGCACAAGGAGGAACACTAGCACAGCAGAGCTTAAGGCCACAGTGGAGGGAGTCACCATTCTCACAGTTCCAGGGCAGAAAAGAGGCTTATGATGGCTCACAGACAAGAGCACAGTTCTAGAGAGTAGTAAACACCTCTCCTTAAATCATATCACCTTGGAAGAACTGAAAGCTTACAGGTCCCTAGAAGTATCTCTGAAAACAACTGCACAAAACCCCTGAAGATTGGGACAGTATGCCCTCTACCCTGGAAGCAGAGCCCTATTTTAACAAAGAGTAGAAAGTCAAATAATAGGCTGATAAAATGAGCAAACAATGGGAAAAACCCTGATTATAGAAAGTTACTATGTTGACAAGGAAGATCAAAACACACACTCAGAAGAAGACAACAAAGCTAAACGTCCTATATCCAAAACCTCAAAGAAATATATGAATTGGTCTCAGGCCACAGAAGAGCTCAAAAATAATTTTGAAAATCAAGTAAGAGAGGTAGAAGAAACATTGGGAAGAGAAATGAGAGTGATGTGAGAAAATCATGAAAAACAAGTCAACAGCTTGGTAAAGGAGACACAAAAAAATACTGAAGAAAATTTCACCTTATGTTTCTGGTGTCTTTGTGCCTGTCAGACTGAGAGCATGGTCAACTCCACTAAATTAGGGCTCTGCTTTTCCTTTGAAAAGAAACCCTCCAGAACAGTTCTCAATTGGCCCTTCAGTGGCATGGCACATGCAAACAGTCCATTCTTTCTCAGGCTGCTGGGTAGCAAGCAGGGCCTGCAGTTATGCTCATATTTTGTTAACACTGTGGTTCACAGTGCTCTTCATGTACACAGGTGATATGCTAAACTCCTGATAGCACTAAAATGCTAAACTAGCAGAAGGCAAACTGTAAGAGCATTTGATGGAAGCAGGCAGAAATCTTAAGTGTACTTCCATGGGGCAAGTATAAAGCAGATTTAGGAGACAATGATCCAGACTACCTAGAATTGGTTTATGAACTAAATACCCATTCCATTCATGACTCAGGAAAGACCTGTAGGTTGTTGGAGACAGCCCCTGACATAATTAGCTCAAGGTACTGCTGGAGCCAAAAAGTTCAATCAGATGATAAGCACCAGACTGGATAAAATAGAAAACAACCCAACACATCATTCAGCCCCTGTGCAAAACTGATTTGTCTGTACATGGACATTATATTCCATGTTTCTTGTTGCCATAGCTTGAGAAAGATATGATAGAACTAGAGAAGAACATCATAGGTTTGATATAAAAATTAGTGTTCTCCAGGTTAGAGAGCAAGGTTAAAAATATGACAGTTGAAGTCTATAAAATTGTGAAGGGTGAACATGAATTTGAACTCCAAAATTGTCAGAAGAATAGATTTCTTTTAAAGTTGGAATGGAGTGATTAAAAGTAAGTGCCCTTATGCACATAACAGAGTAAACTTAAGGAATTTGTTACTGTCTATAAGTCATCCTCCTCACATTTGTAATTGTGGATCAGAAATAGCCAAGTAAATGCATGGAAGATAGGTCTATCATGTCACTAAAGAAAATAAAAAGTGCTTTGGAGGACCTCCCTCAACACTGAGAGAATATCATTGAGAAGAGCACAAAACCTGCCTAGGAAATGACTTGATGTGGCAGTTTTTATGTTCTATTAACAATAAACCACAGCATTAAAAAACAGACTGAGCCAAATGGTAAAAGAGGTCCAAAAAGCCATTGAGGAGAAAAATGCCTTAAAAAGCAGAATTGGCCAAAAGGAAAAGTAGGTCAAAAAAGCTCACTGAAGAAAATAATTCCTTAAACATTATAAAGGCAGAAAGGGAAGGTAATGACTTTATGAGAAATCAAGAAACAATAAAACAAAACCAAAAGAATGAAAAAATAGAAGACAATGTGAAATATCTCACTGGAAAAACAACTGACCTGAAAAATAGATTCCGGAGCAACAATATTGGAATCATTTATCAGAATCATTTCATACCTGAAAGCCATTAGAAAAAGAGAGTATACATGACCTTTTAAGAAATTGCCAAGGAAAACTGCCCTGATATTCTAGAACCAGAGGAAAAATAGAAATTGAAAGAATCCACCAATCACCTCTTGAAAGAGATCCCAAAATGAAAACTCCCAAGAATATTCTAGCCAAATTCCAGAGTTTCCAGGTCAAGGAAAAAATATTTCAAACAGCTAGAAAGAAACAATTTGAACTATGGTGGAGCCAGAGTTAGGATAACACAAGATTCGGCAGCTTCTATGTTAAAGGATCAGAGGGCTTGGAATATGATATTCTGGAGGGTAGCAGAGCTAGGATTACAACCACGAATCACCTACTCAGCAAAATTGAGTATAATCCTTTAGGGGAAGGAGAATTTTTTCAGGGGAAAAACAGACATTCAATGAGATAGAGAACTTTCAAGTAGTCTTGATGTAAAGACCAGAGCTGAATAGAAAATTTGAATTTCAAATACAAGACTCGAGAGAAGCAACAAAAAAAAAAGATAAACAAAAAAAGGAAATTGTAAGGGACTTAAAAAGGTTAAATTGTTTATATTTCTACATGGTAAGATGATATTTGTAACTCATAAAACCTTTTTTATTACTAGTGTAGTTAGAGGGATTATATAGAGACAGAGGGTACAGGAGTGAGTTGAATATGAAAGGATGATATGTAAAAAATAAAATTAATAAAAATTAAGAGGTGAGAGAAGAATGTACTGGGAGAAAGAGAAAGTGAGAGGTAGAATAGGGCAAATTGTCTCACATAAAAGGGGCAAGAAAAAACTTTTATAGTGGAGGGGGAAAGGGGGGTAGTGAAGGGGAGTAATCGAACCTTACTGTCATCAGAATTGGCTCCAAGAGGGAATGACTTACATAAGCAATTGGGTATAGAAATCTATCTTATCCTACAGGAAAGCAGAAGGGGAAGGGCATAAAAGAAGGGGTGTTGCTAGAAGGGAGGTGAGATTGGGGGAGGGAGTAGTCAGAAGCAAAACACTTTTGAGGAGGGACAGGGTTAAAAGAGAGAGAGAAAATAGAATAAACCGGGGGAGGAAATAGGATGGAGGGAAATAGCAATAGTAGCTGTGAAAAAAAAATTTGAAGCAAGTTTCTCTGATAAAGTCCTCATTTCTCAAACATATAAAGAATTGAGTCAAATTTACAAAAATAAGAGTCATTTCTCAATTTATAAACGATCAAAAGATATGAGAAGTCTTCAGATGAAGTAATCAAAGCTATCTATGGCCATATGAAAAAACTAATACTCTCACTATTGATTGGAGAATGCAAATGAAAATAAGTCTGAGGTACTACCTCAAACCTATTAGATTGGCTAATAGGACAGAAATGGTAAAAGACAAATGTTGGAGGGAATGTGGGGAAAATGAGACATTAACAGACTGTTTGTGGAGTTGTGAACTGATTCAACTGTTCTGTAGAGCAATTTGGAACTATGCCCAAAAGGCTATTAAACCATGCATGCCTCTTGATCTAGCAATACCACTACTAGGTCTGTATCCTAAAAGAGATAAAAAAAACAGAAAGGAAAAGAACCTATATGTACAAAAATATTTGTAGCAGCTCTCTTCTGTGGGCAAAGAATTAGAAATTCAGGGGGTGCCCATCAATTGGGGAATGACTGAACAAGTTGTGGTATGTGATTATGGAATACTATTGTACAATAAGAAATGTTGAGCAGAATGCTTTCAGAAAAACCTGGAAAAACTTTCATGGGCTGATGCAAAGTGAAATATAGTGTGTACAAAGTAACAGCAATATTGTAAGATGATTAGCTATGAAAGACTTACCTATTCTCAGTAATACAACAATCCAAGACAACTCTAAAGGACTTATGATGAAAAATGCTATCCATCCCCAGAGAAAGAATTGATGGTCTCTGAATACAAATTGAAGCATACTTTTCTAAACTTTGTTTTTGTTGTGGGGTTTTTTTGCCTATGTTTTCTTCCACAACATGACTATTATGGATGTATATGATTACACATTGGCTAATTTGGAAATTAGTTTTGCTCTTCTGTGCTTGTGAAGTATAGAAGTTTTTTCTTCTTTCCTTCCTTCCTTCCTTCCTATCTTTCTTCTTTCCTTGCCTCCCTGCTTTTTTCCTTATTTCCTTCTGTTCTTTCTAGTTGGTAGGGGAATTGGGAAGGAGAAAAAAAAAGAATGCTTAACAACTGGAAAAAAAAATATTTTTTAAAGCAGTTGCTTGCCTATTACTGGGCCCCAGTTGTTACTGAAGAGATGACATGGGATCATACAATCACCCTTAGTTAAGAGTTGCCTACTATGGTAACTCTGGGTGATTTAAGATGTTATCTCTGTTGAGATGGTGAGTGCCCCTAATGGGCTAAACTTCTAACTACATGGTTAATTCAAAAGTGCCTTGAAGAATGGGGCAAAGGTTTTCATCCACACAGCTTTAATGTTTGTAAAGCAATCAATTTACAAATATCTCATTTGGCCCTCACAATAATCCAAGGTATATATTATCATTATATCTATTTTTACAGGTAAAAAAACTGAGCCAGGCAGAAGTTAAGCAGCTTATTCAGGGTCACACAGCTAACAAGTGTCTGAGTCAGTATTTAAATTGAAGGTCTTCCTTGACTCCAGGTCCAGAATATCTACTACACACCACCTAGCTGCCCATTACATTATATACCTGACTGTTTAAATCAGATGTCTAACCTCTTAGAAGCCACATTTGTGACAAATCAATGCCATTCTAAAAGAAGGACTCTCAGGTACAGTACCTCCTGGGACTTAGTCTCGAGGAAAATTTACCTGCAAGACGTGAACATGGTTGGACATAGTTCCTGTAAACCCTTTCCAGCATAGAGTCCTTCTCCAACAGAAAATCACCTTAACCTCAAGGGGCCTCTGAAAACCCTGGAATAGTAGCTCAGGTCCCCCTCAATTGACAGACTTCCATTTTCTTTGGATGGTTCATACAACTCCTTGATAGAAAGGCCTTAGGAATCCAAGGGAATTGTTGGGAGATGTATTGTTTTCTAATAGCATGAGGGAGGTAGCCATATCATCATAGTGGATGTGCATTTATTTGGAAGAAAGAGGATATCTTAGCTGATTAGGTGCTAATTCTGAGTCCCTGGATAGGAGTGAGGGAGATTATTTAGACTGTGGAAGAAGGAATCAGCCCATCACTTGGTGGGTGAAAGATGAAATGACTGAGGAAACAAAAGTTAGAGGTTCTAAGCATATTGATTTATTAAGCAATGCATGCCAATCACCTAAAAAAAATTGGGACCAGGCCTCATCAGCTTTGGCACCATGTCTCAAATACAGAGAGAGTCAGATTTTTATGCATTAAAAACAATTAATCAAATAAATCCAACTAATTAAAAGAAAAAAAATTAATCAGGAAATAAAATTAGGTATTCTGATCTCTAATTGGAGGAAAGGTTAGGGACTTTCCAAGTAGAGAAGGGGAGGGTGAACAGGTACAATTCCCTGAAATCAGAAAAAGAAGTGTCCCACTTCCCTTAAGTGTCTGTATTGAATCAAAGGAACATGAAAACAATAATTGATTGATAATCATGGGGCTAGTTTTCATATAAGACCTATGGGTTGCTTGAGATGTATAATTGTGAGAAAACTCCTTGTGTCAATCTTCATATCTGACTGAGTTTCTGGTCAGCATAACCTAAGTCCTTAGGTAAGGGTCTCTAAGCAGCAGATAGAGATCGTCCACCCTTCCAGACATGCAGGGCTAGGTTTAAACAATGCAATAAAGTTATCCCATAATTTCAAGAATTGGATAAAGTTTTCTCACAAGACAGAAATTGGACTTGATCTATAACTGAATAGAAAGGGAACTAAGCAAGGTCCACAACTGAGTCACAAAATGGAATCGGTGTGGTTTACTCAATTCCCAGTACCACTTGCTGTTCTAATTCCCTCAGTCAACCTTTAAGGGAGTTACAATTTTGTATTATTCCTCTGAAGTAACTCTCTCATAGAGAGAAGCTTTTGGTAGGTGATACAAGGAATATTAAAAGGGTGGCAGCATTGGGAGAAACTTGATAGAAACTTTAGATCCTGGAATAGTTTGCACAAAAGAAGCTTCTAATCTTTTTTAGCTACTTTACTACAGATGACCTTGATGTGTGGTAAAAAAAAAAAAAAAATTGTTGACTCTCCCAGGTGTTCTCTGTGGTGGTGGCCCTGATATTCCTGGTTTTATTCAGGCTGAACTCCTCAGCTCATGGTCACCACCCTGTATTAACAGCCCCACTGTCAACTGCAAACATGGCATCACCCACCACATGAATTTGAGACAAAGACCTTCTGAAGAGGGGAGGAAAAGCCTAGTGTTTCTGGCTTTTGTCCTCATCTACATTTTTACCTTTGTACTTTTTCTTCATGCTGACTAATGGGATATTAACATTGGGTCTACAAGGGGTATGTGCAATAAGGCAAGAAAGCTGGGAGTCTAACTCCTTTATTTTACATATGAGGAAATAGAGGCTTATAGAAGTTCCCCAAAGTGAAATAGATTGTAAGAAGCTGTCATTTTTCAAATCTATGGTCTTCTGATTCCAAATCCAATGTTGATCCTATTTCTCCATGCAGCTTCTTCATGGTTATTTGATCCAGGATTAGAACCATGGATAATGTCTTCTGATTCTTTATGTTCTTTTCAATACCCAGAAAAATTGCTTGAAATCATGGAGACACAATATTTTTAACAGCAAAAATTCTTTTCAAAATCAAATAAAGGTGGTTCAGTTCATGCTGATACACCTGTTCCTCACATACCATGACAATGATAAAAGAGAAAAGTTCTTCTGTGCCATGTGCCACCATTTCTCTTGCTAGATTTTTGGACATCCTTGAAAGTATTAAAAAGTAGTATTCAAATTATTCTTAATTTCCTAGAATGGTTCATGTTTCCATTAGTCTTCACAGTTGTCTTTAGAGAAATAGGCTGTATTTCTTCTTAACTTTTCCCATGCAGTCACAAATTAGGTTATGATAAGGGATAAGATGTCAAAGGCAGATAAGTCATTTGTAACACAATAAGCATAATGATGAATAATGCTGCTCTATTTAATTCAATAATATATCCCAATTTGTCAAACTGGAGGTGAAATTATCTTCACCAAGAAGACTAACGGGCATTTATTTAAAAATCTATCATGCTAGAAATAATTTAATGGTTCAGAGTTTGTGGAAGCAAAAAAAATATGTGATAAAACCTCAATCAGATAAGGTTATATCCAAATGCTTGGCATTAAACTAGGTTGAGAGGTAAGATATACAGTGTAATATGACTAGCAAGGGTGACACAGAAATTATGGTCCCTATTCAGATGCAGAGGAAAGAGAATTCAAAAGACTTGATTTTAGTCCTGGTTCTAGCAATTACTTCTGGGTCACCTTGAGTAAGACATTTTACTTTTGGGGGATTCTAACTTCTTTATCTATAAAATGAAGGGTTTGGATTAGATGATTTCTAGGGTCCTTTCCATTTCTAATATTCAATGACTGTTCTGGACAGCTCCAACTAAGGAAAATTCTCCATAAATGGGAGCAGGGAAAGACTCTGGGCAAAAATTAAGTGAAGTTTTTCTCCAAACCTTTGTACTCATCTCTTGCCCCTCTCTGTTTTGAGTCTTCCCTACACTTTACTTTCTCCTCATGCTAAGCCAAGAACTCCCTCCTACTATCCCTCAACTATGACACTTTTATCAAGACTTACTGTCCCACTGATCCACCTTTCTATTTATTAGCCAGTACCAGATAGTTTTGATAAGATCTTGTACTGCTACCTCACATTCCTTTACATTTTTTTCATTAATTACTTTTATATTCTTGACCTTTATTGTTCCAAATGAATTTTGTTGTTTTTTTTTCTAGCTCAATAAAATATTTTTAGTAGTTTAATTGGAATGGTATTGAATACATAGATTGGTTTAAGTAGAATTGTCATGTTTATGATATTGGCCCTGCCCACCCATGAACAATTAATATTTCTCCAATTATTTAAATCTGACTTTATTTGTATAAAAAGTGTTTTGTAATTATATTCATGTAGTTCTTGGATTTGTCTTGGCAGGTATATTCCCAGGCATTTATGCTATCTATATTTATGTTAAATGGGCTATCTCTTAGTACTCCTTATCACAGGGTTGTCTTGGTGATATATAAAAATGCTGATGATTTATGTGGGTTTATTTTATATCCTGCTAATTTGCTAAAAATTAGTATTTGTTAGAACTACCTTTTTAGTTGAATCTTTAGAATTTTCCAAGTATATCATCATATCATCTGCAAAAAGAGATAGTTTTATTACCTCATTGCCCATTCTGATTCCTTTAATTTCTTTTTCTTCTCTTTTTACTATTGCTTGGATTTCTAGTACAATATTGAATAACATTGGTGATAATAGGCATCCTCGTTTCACTCCTGATCTTATTGGGAAGGCTTCAGGTTTATCCCTGTTACATATAATGCTTGATGATAGTTTTAAGTAAATGCTTCTTATCATTTTAAGGAAAAATTCATTTATGCCTATGCTTTCAAGTATTTTTAATAGGAAGGAGTGTTGTACTTTGTAAAAAACTTTTTCTGCGTCTATTGACAAAATCATATGAATTTTGTTACTGTTATTATTGGCATAATCAATTGTGTTAACAGTTTTCTTTATGGTAAATTGTCCCTTCATTCCTGGTACAAATCCCACTTGGTCACAATGTATAATTTTTGTGACATATTGTTGCAATCTCCTAATTAGTATTTTATTTAGGATATTTGCATCCATATTCATTACCTAAACTGTTCTATGATTTTCTTTCTCTGTTTTTGCTCTTCTTAGTTTAGGTATCAGCATAATATTTGTTTCATAAAAGGAGTTCACTTGGACTCCTTTTTTTGCCTATTATTACAAATAATTTATTTAATATTGGAATTAATTCGTCTTTAAATGTTTGGTAGAATTCACTTGTAAATCCATCTGATCCTGAGGCTTTTTTCTTAGGAAGCTCATTTATGACCTGTTTAATTTCTTTTTCTAAAATAGGTTTATTTAGATAGTTGATTTACTCTTCTGTTAATCTAGACAATTTATATTTTTAAGTGTTCTTCCATTTCACTTAAATTGTAAAATTTATTGGCATATAATTGTGCAAAATAACTCCTAATAATTGCTTTGACTTCATCTTCATTGGTGTTATGCATTCACTCTTTTCATTTTTAAAGAATAATTGTGAACAGCTAAGTTATTCTGAGTACTATAAATATTCAAATAAACCACAAAGGACCCATCCCCTTCTAGAAAAAGAACTGATAAATAGAAGTAAGCACAGTATGGTTTTATGGATGTGTGTGTGTGTGTGTGTGTGTGTGTGTGTGTGTGTATGTGTGAAATGGTAGCCTTCTCTAGTGTGGGGTAGAAAGAGAGAGAAGGAGACAGTTTAGAATTTTAAAAGTAACAAAGTAAATAAATTAAATTTAAAAATAAGACACTTTCTAAATAATACCTCATTTTCAGATTTGATCAATACTTCAAAACTTCTCCATACTCCCCATTCCATTAAACCTCTGCTGATTTCCTAGTTAACCAGACAAATCTGTGCCTATAGTGTTACCTTTTATTGTTTCCAGGTGGGGTGAAGACCATATGTCACTTAATAGAGTCATGAGAAAAGGGTGTATGGGTCAGCAAGGTGCTTGTCTTATTCCTTTAGTCATACCATAGAGGTCATAGAGGTCACTGCCTACATCATCCATGTATTCAGAAATGAACCAGACTTTAATTGGCCTAGTAAGTGTACTGGTGCACCTTGCTTTAAACAAACCAATTATTGGGGGGAAAAGGGAACTTAAAACATATCTAACCCAATACTTTCCTTCTGAGCATTAAAACAAAAACAAAAACAACCCAGCAAGGTCAAAGGAGTTGCCAAAAATTCAGCTCTTATATTTCCTACTCTAATACTATGTTCAGTATGTCATACTATAAATAGTTATTTGCTTCAAAAAATGATTCATAGTATAATTACTCATAATGAATTCTCCCCAAATTTAAATGTTATCCAACTTAAAAAATTCAATCTAGAATTTTCAAAAATAATCTTTTGTGTAGAATGAAATAGACATAGTAGCATTGGTGAGGAATTGATATCTTCTAGTAAATGTCTTTTTTCTGAAATCCATCTTTTAGGTGGAATCTTTATTATTTATCTTTGTGTTCCAAATACATTAGAGTATCTTTTTTTATAAATTGGATTAAATTGACAAAATTCTAGAACATTATTACAACCTATGAACATTTAGAAAAGGAAGCAGTAATTGCAACAAAAATCTTTTATAAAGAATAGATCAAGATAAATTAATTTCATTTTTGGCAAGATTATTAGACTGATAGGTTAAGGGATTCCATAGAAAAATTATGCATGGATTTCATTAACATATATAACAAACAGATGAGTACCGGATTAGGTAACTACAGAGAGGCTCATTACCAGTAGGCTGGCTAATAGATGATGAATTCTTTGACTCTTGCTACTCAAGAAACAAATAAAAAATATAAAAGTCTCACTCCTGTCTTTCTCCCTTCTACTCTTGCAGAGATAGTGGGAGAGTGGGAAAAAAGTGACAGAGGATGCTAAGAATGAAACCATCTACAAACATTAACTTAACTTGATACTGAAGAAACATATCCACCTAGACCTCTTTCTCTTGTAGGAAATGTTAAATAATATTATAATGTCCTATTCTGAAACTTTTGGTTTCTCCTGAATGAAAATAATTATCAGTCTCTCTTGAAGTAGTAAAACTTAATTAATAGCTTAATCAATTCCAAAGAGTCAGTGTTCTAGCCTGAAGTCTTTGGCTTTATTCTTGTCAAAGACCTAATTGTTTCTTGTAGTATAAGGTTCAATAATGTTTAGGAAATAATTTTAATCTCCTGAACCAGATTACAATGGTGATCAGACTAAGATACCTCAAGTCCTCTTTTTTAGTGCTAGAACTGAGCAGAAATGAATCAGTTAATTAAGAGAGGTATCTCAAGTTCACCCTTGACAAGAATGAAAGGGGAATCCTTAGAGGAAGTAGTTAAACAGCAAGTGATTTATTTCTGTAAGATATGTCTCCAAAAATGGGCTAATTATATTGGATAATGACTATTATAATTATTATTCTCTGTTTAGTACAAGCCTTGAAGTAAAACTTTATACCTTACATTATCTTTGTGTAAAACTTTTTCTTTTGTTTCATGATTACTGTAAAATGTAAGAGGATATTACCTGGGTTAGGAAGAATTTCCTTAGCAGTGGAAATTTTGCCAGTTTGAATATTCCTTCAAATAGAAATATTTATATGTTAATTATGTTATTAAGAAAATGTTTCTAACAGACATTGGCAAAATAAACATAGAGTACTGAGTATTACTTCCACAGTAGTCCAGACCTGAGACCTTATTCCATCGATCAAAAAGGGGGCCATAATTACTGGAAGAAATAAAACCATTTTGATACTCTTACTCCAAATGAAAACAAAAACTAAAATAAAATTTCGGATGAATTGGAGGATGGTTCACAAGTTGTCCTTGGAAATACAAGTAAAAGATCTGCCAGAGTTCATTTTATCATATATCCAAATGTAAAAGGACAAGATATTTTCATGGAACATTTGGTCATTTAATATATCAATGCTTGAGATAAGCAGTTGCAAAAATGTCATCATGAAGTTATTGTTGTTTATGTACCAACATATGTTGCAGAGGAAAATGAAAGAAATTCTATTGATAATTCAGTAAGAATTTCCATATTGTAAAATTTAAAAGTTTTTGCACAAATAAAACCAATGCAGCCAAAATTAAAAAGAAACCAGAAAACTGGAGAAAATTTTTCAACAAGCATCTCTGATAAAGGCTTCATTTTTCACATATGTAGAGAACTGAGTCTATATAAGAATACAAGTCATTCCCCAAATGAAAAATGGTCAAAGGATATGATCAGGCAGTTTTCCGATGAAGAAATTAAAGCTATCTATAGTCATATAAAAATGTTCTAAATCATTAATGACTAGAGTAATGAAAATTAAAACAACTCTGGAGGTACTACCTCACATCTATCAGGTTAACTAATATGATAAAAAAAAAAGGAATTGCTATATGTTGGAGGAGATGTGGAGAAACTGGGACACTAATGTACTATTGATGGAGTTGTGAACTGATCCAACGCTTCCAGTGAGCAATTTGGAACTATGCCGGAAGGGCTATAAAACTGTGCATACGGTTGGATCCAGCAGTGCAAAGAGATAAAAGGTGGGGGGGGAGGACCTATTTGTATGCAAATATTGATAAAGGCTCTTTTTTGTGGTGGCTAAAAATTGGAAACTGAAGGGAAGCTTATCAATTGGTGAATTGCTGACTAAGCTATGGTATATGATTGTAATGGAATATTATTGTGCTATGAAAAATGACAAGTAGGATGATGTCATAAAAACCTTGAAGATCTATATGAACTGATGGAAACTGGAGTGAGCAGCACCAGGAGATCATTGTACACAGTAACAGCAATATTTGCAACAAATAACTGCAAATGACAGCTATTCTCAGAAACGCAATGATCCAAGACAATCCTAAAGAACTCATGATGAAATATTCTATTTACCTCCAGAGAAAGAACTGATATCATCTGAATACACACTGAAGCATGCTGTTTTGCTCTTTCTTTTTCTTTCTTCTTTCCTTCCTTCCTTTCTTTCTTCACACAGAGTAAGACTGGAGCAGAATATATCATGCTTCACCAAAAGCATAAGCTTCAAGAAAAAGAAAAAGCAAAAAAATAGATCTAAATAAAAGAGATAAGGAAACTACATCCTGCTAAAAGGTACCATAGACAATGAAGTAATATCAATACTAAACATATATGAACCAAGTGGTATAGCACCCAAATTCTTAGAAAAGAAGTTAAGTGAGTTACAGGAAGAAATAGACAACAAAACTATACTAATGGGGGACTTCAACCTCTCCCTTTCAAAACTAGATACATTTAGCCATAAAATGAACAAGAAAGAAGTTGAGGAGGTGGATAGGATTTTGAAAAGTTAGATATGATAGACCACTGGAGAAAACTGAAAGGGGATAGAAAAGAATATAACTTTCTCTCAGCAGTACATGGTACTTACAAAAAAATTGAATATGTGTAAGGGCATAAAAACCTCATAATCCAATGCAGAAAGTTAGAAATGTTAAATGCATCCTTTTCAAATCATGATGCAATAAAAATTACATATAATAAAGGGCCATAGAAAGATAGACTAAAAATTAATTGGAAACTAAATAATCCCAAAGAATGAGTAGGTCAAACAACAAATCATGGAAACAATAATTTCATCCAAGAGAATGACAATAATGAGACAATGTACCAAAATTTATGGGATGCTACCAAAACAGTTCTTAGGGGAAATTTTATATCTCTCAATGTTTACATGAATCAAATAGAGAAAGAGGAAATCAATGAATATGGCATGCAACTAAATATGCCAAAAATAAAAAAGAACAAATTAAAAAACCCCAATTAAATGCCAAATTAGAAATTCTGAAAATCAAAAGAAATTGAAAAAATTGAAAGTTAGAAGACTATGAAAATAATAAATAAAACTAAAAGCTAGTTTTATGCAAGAAAGCAATAAAATATATAAACCTATGGTTAATTTGATTTAAAAAAAGAAACCAAATTCCCATTATCAAAAATGAAAAAGGGTTAATTCAGCATCAATGAAGAGGAAATTAAAACATTAAGTAGGAGCTATTTTTCCCAACCATATGCCAATAAATCTGACAATTTAAGTGAAATGGATGAATATTTACAAAACTATGTTCCCCAGATTAACAGAAGAGGAAATAAAATACTTAATCTAATTTCAGAAAAAGAAATTGAACAAGCCATCAATGAACTCCCTAAGAAAAAAATCTCCAGGGTCAGATAGATTTGCAAGTGAATTCTACCAAAGATTTAAAGAACAATTAATTCCAATACTACATAAACTAGTTGTAAAAATAAGTGAAGAAGGAGTCCTACTAAATTCTTTTTATGATACAAATATGGTGTTGATACCTAAACCACAAAGAGCCAAAACAGAGAAGGAAAATTATGGACCGATTTCCCTAATGAATATTGGTGGAAAATTTTTAAATGAAATATTAGCAAAGAGATTATGGCAGTTTATCACCAGAAGAATACAATATGACCAGGTAGGTTTAATACCAGGAATGCATGGCTGATTCAATATTAGGAAAACTATCAGCATAATTGACCATATCATTAACAAAACAAATAGAAATCATATGATTATCTCAATAGATGCAGAAAAAGATTTTGACAAAATACAGCAACCATTCCTATTAAAAACACTAGAGAGCCTAGGAATAAATGGAGTTTTCCTTAAAATGCAAGTAACATCTATCTAAAACTATCAGCAAGCATTATATGTAATAGGGATAAACTAGAAGCTTTCCCAATAAGATCAAGAGTGAAACAAGGATACCCATTATCACTATTATCCAATATTGCACTACAAATGTTAGCTTTAACAATAACAGAAGAAAAAGAAATTGAAGAAATTAGAATAGGCAAAGAAACAAAACTATCATTCTTTGCAGATGATATGATGGTATGCTTAGAGTATGCTAGAGAATCAACTGAAGAACTACTTGAAAATTAACAACTTTAGTGTAGTTGCAGGATATAAAATAAACCCATACAAAATATCAGCATTTCTATATATTACTAACAAAGCCCAGCATTAATAAATGGAAAGAGATATTCCATTTAAAATAACTGGGGACAATATAAAATATTTGGGAGTCTACCTTCCAAAAAAACCCAGGAACTACATGAACACAATTACACAATACTTTTCACACAAATAAAGTCAGATCTAAATAATTGGGAAAATATTGGTTGCTCATAGGTAGGCTGAGCTAATGTAATAAAAATGGCAATTCCACCTAAATTAATTTGTTTTTTCAGTGCCATACCAATCAAACTATCAAAATTATTTCATAGAACTAGAAAAATAATAACAAAATTTATATGGGAGAAAAAAAGGTCAAGAATACCAAGGAATTAATGAAAAAATAAAAAAACAAAGGAAGGTGGCCTGGCTGTATGAGATTTAAAACTATGTTCTAAAGCACAATCCTCAAAACTATTTGGTACTAACTAAAAAATAGAGTAGTGGATCAATGGAATAGATTAGACACACAAGACAGAGTAGTTAATGAGTATAGTAAAAACTCCAAAACTCCAGCTTCTGGGATAATAATGGGACAAAAACTTGGGGGAAAACTGGAAAATAATATGGCAGAACTAGGCATAGACCAACATCTTATACCATATACCAAGATAAGATATGAAAAATATTTGGTATACCAAGACACCAAAATGGGTATGTGATTTAGACATAAAGCGTGATCGCATAAGCAAATTAAGAGAGCAAGGTATAGTTTCCCTGTCAGATCTGTGGAGAAGTGAAGAATTTATGATCAAACAAGAAAGAAAACATTGTGAAATGCAAAATGGATAGTTTTTATTACAACAAATTCAAAAGATTTTGCACAAAAAAAAAACCCAATGCAATCAAAATTCAAAGGAAAGCAGAAAGCTAGGAAACAATTTTTACTGCCAATGTTTCTGATGAAGGCCTCATTCTCAAATATATAGAAAACTGAGTGAAATTTATAAGAATATAAGTCATTCTCCAATTGATAAATGGTCAAAAGATATGAACAGGCTGTTTTCAGATGAAGAAATGAAAGCTATCTATAGTCCCATAAAAAAATACTCTAAATCACTATTGATTGGAGAAATGCAAATTAAAAGGACTCTGAGACCTCATGCCTATCAGGCAACTAAATATAGGTTATATTTGTTCAGTTATGCAAAACACTTCCATAGTAAATATGCTGTGAAAAATTAACTCTATTTCCCTTAATCCTATCCCACCCACCCCCATTTATTCTATTCTTTCTTTTGACCCAGTCCCTCCTCAGAAGTACTTGCTTCTGATTACCCCCTTTCCCAATCTGCCCTCCTCTTTATCATTCTCCTGCTCTCTTGTCCCATTCTGCCCCCCCCCATTTTCCTATAGGGTAAGACACATTTCCATACCAATTGAGTGTGTATGTTATTCCCTCCTTAAGTCAAATCCTATGAGAATAAGATTCACTCATTCCCTCTCACCTTCCCCCATTTCCCCTCCACTGTAAGAGCCTTTTCTTTTGTTTTTTTTTTGTGAGATAATTTACCCCATTCTACCTCTCCCTTTCTCCTTCTCCTAGCATAATCCTCTCTCACCCCTTAATTTTATTCTCCAGATATGACCCTTTCATATTCAACTCACCCTGTGCCCTCTATCTATCTATCTATCTATCTATCTATATATATATATATATATATGTACATATAATTTTTTCCCCTCCAACTACCCTAATACTGACAAAGGTCTCATGAGTAACAAATATCATCTTTCCATGCAAGAATGTAAACAGTTCAACCATAATAAGTCTCTTATGATTTTCTCTTTCCTGTTTATCTCTTCATGTTCCACTTGAGTCTCATATTTGAAAATCAAATTTTCTATTCAGCTCTGCTCTTTTCATCAAGAATGCTTGAAAGTCCTCTATTTCACTGTATGACCATTTTCTCCCCTGCAGGATTATACTCAGTTTTGCTGGGTAGGTGATTCTTGGTTGTAATCCTATCTCCTTTGCCCTCTGGAATATTATATTCCATGCCCTGCGGTCCCTTAATGTAGAAGCAGCTAAATCTTGTGTTACCCTGATTGTGTTTCCACAATACTTGAATTGTTTCTTTCTGGCTGCTTGTAATATTTTCTCCTTGACCTGGGAACTCTGGAATTTGGCTACAATATTCCTAAGATTTTTACTTTGGGGATCTCTTTCAGGAAGAGATCAGTGGAGTCTTTCAATTTCTGTTTTGCCCTCTGGTTCTAAAATATCAGGGCAGTTTTCCTGGGCAATTTCTTGGAAGATGATGTCTAGGTTCTTTTTTTGATCATGGCTTTCAGATAGTCCAATAATTTTTAAATTCTCTCTCCTGGATCTATTTTCCAGGTCAGTTTTTTTCCAATGAGATATTTCACATTGTTTTCTAATTTTTCATTCTTTTGGATTTGTTTTACAGTGTCTTGATTTCTCATAAAGTCACTAGCTTCCAATTGCTCTATTCTAATTTTTAAGGAAGCATTTTCTTCAGTAATCTTTTGGACTTCTTTTTCCATTTGTCCAATTTTGCTTTTCAGGGGATTCTTCTCCTCATTGGCTTTTTGGACCTCTTTTGCCATTTGGGTTAGGCTATTTTTTAAGGTGTTATTTTCTTCAGTATTTTTTGGGTCTCCTTTAGCAAGCTGTTGACTTGTTTTTTATGATTTTTTTGCAAAACTCTCAGTTTTTCCTCTACTTCTCTTACTTGCTTCTCAAAATCCCTTTTGAGCTCTTCCAAGGCCTGGGACTGATTCATATTCTTCTTGGAGGCTTTGGAAATAGGAGCTTTGACTTCATTGTCTTCTTCTGATTGTATGTTTTGATCTTCTTTCTCACCAAAGTAAGATAATACAGTCTGACTCTTTTTGCGATGCTTACTCATGATCCCAGTCAATTACTTGAGTTTTAAACTCTTTGTTAAGGTAAAAGTCTGCTTCCAATATGGAGAATGTACTGTCCCAATCTTTGGGGGTTTGTACAACTGTTTTCAGAGCTACTTCTAGGGACCTGAAAATTTTCAGTTCTTCCAAGGTGCTATGATAATAGGTGAGGTGTTTTCTCTCCACCGCCACAACAAGCTTCACCACACCAGCACTCCTCCTCGCCCCAGGACCACCCCTCAGAACTGTGACCCAGATCCAAGCACCGGTAAAGCAAGAAATTCTTGCCTTAGCACTGGCAAAGAGATCCCTGCAATCCCCCTCTGATCAGCCACTCGATTCTCCCTCAGTCTATGGGCTGGAAGCTCAGGAAACAGCCATGGCCCCAGGGGTGTCTAAGACCTCTCCTTTTCTCACCGCAGTCACAGACTTTTCCCACTGACCTTCTAAGCTGTCTTTGGTGTTCATGGGTTCAGAAGTCTGGAAACCACCACAGCTGCCTGCTATTCAGCCCTCTGAGGCCTGCTTCAGGGTTGCTGTGGCCTGCACACCCACACCAAACTGTGCTCCTCTCCCTGCCCAGCACGATATACCTTTCTGATCAACCATCTAGGCTGTCTTTGGCTGGAAATTTGTTTTGCTCTGTCTTTTTGTGGGTTCTGCTGCTTTAGAATTTGTTTAGAGCCATTTTTATAGGTATTTGGAGGAGTTTGAGGTGAGAGCTCAAGTAAGTCACTGCTTTCCCTCCACCATCTTGGCTCTGCCCCCAGGAATATATCAGGTTGACTTATATGACAGAAAAGGAAAATAATAAATGTTGGGGAAGATGTGAGAAAATTGAAACACTAGAAGATTGCAGACTACATGCAGGGACTTACCTGAGCTCTCCCCAAATCCCTTCACATATCTTTTTTAAAATGACTCTAAACAAATTCTAGAGCAGCTGAACCCACAAAAAAAATGGAATGAAATAAATTTCTAGCTGAAGACAACTTGGAAGGTCAACAAGAAAGGTCTGTTGCAACAGGGTAAGAGAGGAACACAGTATAGCACAGGCTGTGCCAGCACAGACAGGGCCCCAGCAAATCTGAAGCAGGCCCCTAGGCAAGTGAATCACCGGAAGCAGTGGCAGTTTCCATATCTCTCCACCCACAGACTCTAAAGACAACTTAGAAGGTCAGCAGGATAGGTGTGTTGTACCTGAGTGAAAATGGAGTGCAGTCTACCAGAGGCCATACCAGCACAGCCCTGGACCTAGCAAACCAGGAGCAGGCCTTGGGAGTGACTGAATCAGCAGCAGCAATGGCTGCTTCCTGAGCTCTCAGCCCACAGATGGCAAGTGAATAAAACAACTGGTCAGAAGGAGATTACAGGGTTTTTTCCCCTAGCACTGAGGCAGGACCCTGTTGCTTTGCCCATACTCAGATCTGATTCCCAGTTCTTGGTTGCAATTCTAGGGTGAGAAGGAGCACTAGCATAGCATAGCTTACTGCAGCAATGGAGAGCAGACTCTCCTCACAGTTCCAAGGAAGAAAGAGTGCTTGTGGTCACCACAAGCCAGAAAGAAACAATTCAAGTATGTGGAGCCACAGTCAGGATAACACAAGATTTAGCAGCTTCTACATTAAAGGATAAAAGGGCCTGGAATATGATATTCCAGAGGGCAGAAGAGCTAGGATTACAACTAAGAATCACCTACCTAGCAAAACTGAGTATAATCCTGAAGGGGTAAAAAATGGATATTCAATGAAATAGAGGACTTTCAAGCATTCTTGAGAAAAGACCAGAACTGAATAGAAAATTTGACTTTCAAATACAACACTCAAAAGAAGCATAAAAAATTAAACAGAAAAGGGAAATCATAAGGGACTTAATAAGGTTAAATTGTTTATATTCCTACATGGGAAGATGATATTTGTAACTCATAAGACCTTTCTCATTATTAGGGTAATTAGAAGGAGCATATATAGGCAGAGAGTACAGGTGTGAGTTGAATATGAAGGAATGATATCAAAAAAATAAAATTAAGTGAAAGAGGAATGTACTGAGAGAAAGAGAAAGGGAGAGGTAAATGGGGTAAATCTCACATAAAAGAGGCAAGAAAAAGGTTTTACAGTGGAGGAGAAGGGAGGGATGTTAGTGGGAATGAGTGAACCTTACTCTCATCAGATTTGGCTCAAAGAGGGAATAACATACACACTCAATTGAGTATAGAAATCTATCTAACTTACCCTACGAGAAAATAGGAAGAAAAGGAAAGAGGAGAAGGGGAGAGTGAGTTATGGGAGGGCAGATGGGGGGAGGGAAATCAGAAGATGATAAAATAGGAAATGCAGCTAGCAGTGAAAAAAAATTTGAAGCAAGTTTCTCTGATAAAGGCCTCATTTCTCAAACATATAGAGAACTGAGTCGAATTTACAAAAATAAGAGCCATTTTTCAATTGATAAGTGATCAAAAGATATGATCAGATTTCAGATGAAATAATCAAAGATATCTATAGCCATATGAAAAAATATTCTCACTTCCTATTGATTAGAGAAATGCAAATTAGAACAATTCTAAAGTACTACTTCATACCTATTAGATTGGCTAATAGGACAGAAAAGGTAAGTGAAAAATGTTGGAAGGAATGTGGGAAATTGAGACTTTGATGTACTGTTGGTGGAGTTGTGAACTGAATCCACCATTCTGTAGAGAAATTTTGAACTATGCCCAAAGGGTAATAAAACCATGTATACCTTTTGACTTAGCAATACCATTACTAGGTCTGTATCCCAAAAGAGATTTTAAAAAAAACAGAAAAGAAAAGAACCCATATGTACGAAAATATTTGTAGCAGCTCTTTTCTGGGGATAAAGACTTAAAAGTTGACAAGATGCCCATCAGTTGGGGAATGGCTGAACAAGTTGTGGTATGTGATTATGATGGAATACTATTGTACTATAAGAAATGATGAGCAGGATGCTCTCAGAAAAACCTGGAAAGATCTGCATGGGCTGATGTAAAATGAAATGTACTGTGTACAAACAGCAATATTGTAAGATAATCAGTTGTGAATGTTCTCAACCTGTTCTCAGCAATGCAATGATCCAAGACAACTCTGAAGGACTCATGATGAAAAATGTTACCCATCCTCAAAGAAAGAACTGATGGTGCCTAAATACAGATTGAAGCATATTTTTCAACTTTATTTTTGCTGAGTTTCTGTTTCTTGCCCATGTTTCTTTCACAACATGACTATTATGAATATGTTCTACATGACTGACTAAATATGTATAATCTATAATGAATTTCTTGCCTTTTTAATGGGGGAGGGGGTGGGAAGGGAGGAATGGAGAAAATTTGGAACTCAAAGTTTTAAAAATGAATGTTAAATTTGATTTTACATGTAACTGGGAAAAATAAAATACTAAATAAAAGCTTAACACTTTTTAAATGGGCTCAGATTCTTAAGATCTGCCCTGCTTGCATTAGTGATACAAATGCTTAGATTCATTACAAGTCTGACCAACATGGTGAATCTTATATAAACCTTGTCTTTGGCTAACAGAAGGCTTGGGTCAAATTCATTCAGGCGGGACCTGTGTGTCGCTATTTTGGGGTCTCAGCACCCCTAAACCTCTAAACCTTTTGGTGGCCCATACAGGGAAGCTATCTAACCCCAAGCTCTTCTCCAGCCAAGACTGGAAGGTATGTAAGCCTCCCCTCTTCTTTCTAGAACTGCAGTTGGGGTCACTCTCCAAGCACCTAGGAAGGCTTAGAGGTGCTTTTTGGGCACCTGGTTGCTAGGATGTCTCACACTCAGCCTGATGCTCTCAGGCTTTCTGTGCATTAGTTAGGTTTGAGGCCATGGACCTGAACACACCTTCTACAGCATAGAGGATAAGGACGGATGCCCTATCCAGAAGCATATGCTCAGTTCTGTCAATTTTCTCAGTGCTAGGGAATTGGGAAAACTGAAGGAGCTTTTTGGTTCCCTGAGGCTTACTTATTCCCTTCTCTGTACACCCCTGATTCCTCCTTCATGGAGGCTACAACAGGCTGCAAGCTACTTAAACAATAAGTGATGAGCCCTTGGATTAGCTGGTTGGGAGACTGCCTCACCCCCAGACACAGGAACTTTCAGCCCCAGGACAGTGAGGGGAGTTGGGTGTTTGAGCCAGGGAAGATCAAAGGAACTTCTGCTGACCCAGACCCAACTGTGCTGAGTGAGAAGGAACCAGCACATGCCCAATGAGCTCAGAAGCAGTGTGGCAGGATGCCCCTGGTTGTGGGCATGTACAGGAAGCTAGAGGTTTGATTTTGATTCCAGACTACAGGGGAGAACTGAACATCTGAGGCCAGAGGCACCATCCCCCATGCCCCAGGAGTAGAGGTGATTACAAAAATTAAGCTATTACTACCAAAAAATGTATAGGCAAAGAGAAAGAATCCAAATATAGAAAGTTGTTATGAGACTAGGGAAGACCAGGTTCATCTGCAGAGGAAAATACTGAAGCAAAGAAGCCCTCTTCTATTTTTTTATTTTTTATTTTTTTTATTTGGGGGGAGTTGGGCAATGGGGGTTAAGTGACTTGCCCAGGGTCACACAGCTAGTAAGTGTTATGGGTCTGAGGTCAAATTTGAACTCAGGTCCCCCGAATTCAAGGCCAGTGCTCTATTTACTGCACCACCTAGCTGCCCCAAAGAAACCCTCTTCTAAACACAGAGAGTAATGTCAAATGTTCATCTGCCCAAAAAGAATTTACAGAAGAATTTTAAAAAGACTTTAAAAATTAAATGAGAAAGGTTGAGGAAAAACTAAGAAAAAAATAAGAATCCAAGAAAAACAAGGAGATTATGAAAAGAAAGTCAACCATTTAGAAAAGGAGATCCAGAATCTTGAAAATTAGAATTGAGCAATGGGAAGCCAGTGAAGTTATAAGAGATCAAGAAATAACTAAACAAAATATAAAGAAAGAAAAAATAGAAGAGAAAGTGAAACATCTTGTAAGAAAAACAACTAATCTGGAAAACAGATCAAGAAAAGAAAACATAAGAATAATCATTCTGCCTGAAAGCTATGATTAAAAAAAGAATCTTGATACAATAATACAAGAAATAAATAAGGAAAATTGTCCTGAACAAGGGGGGAAAGTAAATATAGAAAAAAATCTGTTTATCACCACTTGAAAGAGAACCTATGAGGAAAACCCATAGAGATATTATAGCCAAATTCTGAAATCTCCATCTCAAGGAAAAAAATAATAAGAGCAATAAGAAAAAAAAAACAATTTCAATATGAATCACATAAAACCAAGTAGCTGAGACTCTAAAGGACTGGAGGTCTTGGAACACTATATATTGAAGAGAAAAAGAACTGACATTCCAGCCAAAAATATCATACCCAGCATAAGCACAATCCTGAATGAAAAAAATGTACATTTGAGCAACTGTCAAACTTCCAGTGTTTTGCTAAAAAAAAAAACTGAACTTAATAGAAGAGTTGACAAAGAACAGCTAAGAGAAACATAAGGTACATACCAAAGACTGATTACAAGGGATTCAATAAGGACAGACTGTTTACCTTTTATATATGTAAAATGAAGAAAGTATGTCTCAGATTGTCATTAGCAATTGGGTGGTTTGTAAGAAAGATTGGGTTAGACCTGAGTACTATATGACTTTAAAAAGTAAAACCATCTAGGAATAGTTAAAAAGAGTAATTATCTTATACAAATGAGGTGTGAGAGGAAGAACTGAAACAGAGAAATCAGATGAGGGAGGAGAGCTGGTAGTTCTGGTAACCTATTTTCATTAGGAATGGGTTCAACAGGGAACAGTACATATGAATCTAGAAGAGTAAAAAAAATTCTAAATTAAGAAAAAACAAAATGGTAAGAGGATCGAGGGGAGAGGGTAGGGGAGGGATCTTTAGAGGGGAGGGTGAAGAAATAGGTTAAAGAGGAGTATAGAAGGATGTTTACATTTATGGGAATGGGAAGGTAGGAGAGGGATCCTTGGGGCAGGGGATAGGTTAAATAACAGGAGGGCAAGGTAGTGGATAAAGTAGATGAGTCAAGAGGGACAGGAAAGAAGAGATATACACAAACATAAAAGCAAAAATCAGGTGTAGAATTTGTTTCAAAAAGTATATGTCTATATATGTATATATGTATCTGTGTATGTATATATCTATATCTATAAATAAATATATCCACACTTAATTGTAGCCTTCTGGGGCAGGGAGAGGAAGGCGGGGATGGGAGAACAAAGTAAAAAGTGCACAGCAGAGAACAAAAGAAAACTTACAAGAAAGCAAAGATGGACAGCTCTCAACACAAGATGTAGTATTTACCATACAGACTTTCTTGAAAAAAAAATTGCCATATATTTTGAATCCTCTCTTAAGTTCTGCTGTGCACATGACGTTTTTTTTTCTTTTCTTACTTTGTATTTAAGTTTCAATATTTAAGTTTATGATGTTTCTTTTTCTTTTCTCTATTCTGTATTTGAGTTCTGTTTGAGTCTAAAAATAAAAAAGAAAGAAAGAAGATAACTCCTGAAAAAAAACAGAATTGGATAAATGGGAAAACAGTTACAAAAGCTTACTGAAGAAAATAATTCCTTAAAAATTAGAATTAAGCAAGTGAAAGCTAACAAATCCATAAGACATCAAGAAACAAAAAAAAGTAAAAAGAATGAAAAAAATAGAAGAAAACATGAAATATCTCATTGGAAAAACAACTGGCCTACAAAATGGATCAAGGATAGATAATTTAAGAATTATTGGATTACCTGGAAGGCATCATCAAAGAAAGAGCATAGACATCAAGAAATTATCAAGGAAAATGGCCCTGATATCCTCAAACCAGAGGATAAAATAAAAATTGAGAGAATCCACTAATCATCATCTGAAAAAGATCCCAAAATGAAAACTCCCAGGAATATCATAGCCCAATTCTAAGAGAAAATACTTTAAGTAGCAAGAAAGAAATCATTTAAATACCATGGAGCGACAGTCTGAATCACACAAGATTTTGAAGCTACCTCACTAAAGGAGTTGAAGGCTTGGAATATGATATTCTAAAAGGCAAAAGAACTGGCATTAGAACCAAGGATAACTTGCAAAGCAAAACTGGAGAAAAATGCATGAGAATACAAAAAAGCATACCTCTTTCTTAGCTGTACATGGTGCCTGCATAAAAATTACCAAGGTATTATAAACCTTGTGACCAAAAGAAGAAATCAGAAATATTAAATGTCCCTTTTTGAGGCCATAATGCAATCAAAATTACAGTTAATAAAGGGCCATGGGAATGTAGATTAAAAACTATTTGGAAATTAAACAATGTAATCCTAAGGAACAAATGATGAAAAATAATCAATAGTTTCATTAAAGAGAATGACAACAATGAGACAACTTTCCAAAATTTGGGGGATGTAGACAAAGCAGTACTTGGGGGAAAATTTCTTTCTCTAAGTGTGTGCATTAATAAAAGAAAGAAAAAGCTGATCGATTGCAAAAATGCAAATAAAATAAACTAGAAAAAGAACAAGTTAAAAATCCTAAATAAATACCAAAATGGAAATCCTGATAATCAAAGGAGATGTTAAAAAATTTGAAAGTGAAAAAATTTATTGAACTAATAAATGAAACAAGGAGTTGCTTCTGTAGACAAAAAAAAATAGATAAGCCATTAGTTAATTTGATTTAAAAAAAGAAAACCAAATAACTAGTATCAAAAATAAAAAGGTGAATGAAAAATGATTGTTAAAAAAATTCATGTATTAGGAAATATTTAATTAAATAAATTTCAAAAAAAGAAGAAGAACAAGTGTGGGGAAGGGATAGCACAAAACCCTGCTACTGGAAGTCCTTTTTCCCTTCATAAAGTCTTCATAAAGTTCCCTTTAAGTGGCACTATTTTGGGGGTTAAAGGTTGGTGCTTATATCAGCATTTTTGTAGACTACCAGAAGCCTTACTTCCTGAATCTACTCTTATGCATAGCTCTCGATACTGGAAGTCCTTGTTATTATTGTTCAGTCTTTCCAGTCATGTCCAACTCTTGGTGACCCCATTTGGGATTTTCTTGGCAAAGATATGGGAGTGGTTTGCCATTTCCTTCTCCAGCTAATTTTACAGGTGAGGAAACCAAGACAAACAAGGTTAAGTGACTTGCCCAGGGTCACGGTAAGTAAGTGTCTGAGCCCTGATTTGAGCTTGAGGAATATGAGTTTTCCTGACTCCAGTCCCAGTGTGCTATACACCACACAACCTAGCTGCCCCTAATATGACATTAATGTACCTGTTTTGTCTTAGTTTGTCTAGTATTTGTAATTTTTTTATCTTCTTAGCCAATCTGTATAAGGTAGTACCTCAAAATTGTTTTAATTTGTATTAATTTATTTGTGATTTAGAGCATTTTTTCACATGATTTCATATATTCCACTGATCAACCTATTTCTTACCAAATTGTTTTAATGATTCTTCCTTTGCAATATAGTTTCAGATGTGATACTGCAATGCCCCCTTCCTTCCCTCTTTCATTAATTCCCTTGATATTCTTGAATTTTTGTTGCTCTAGATTAATTTTAATATTTTTTCTAGCTTGGGCACCAAGTAACATATCCATTTATCCTCACTGAATCTCTTTGCTCTTTGCCAGAGGCATTATGTCCTATTGGTTCAGATCACAGCTGGATGCATTGTGGATGCATTGTCTGAAATTGGTTTTGTTTTTCCAATTACATACTCAATGGTGAAAGAAAAAAGGAGAAGAGAGAAGGGGGAAGGGAAGAGAAGGGAAGGGGAAGAGAGGAGAGCAGAGAAGAGGAAAAGAGAACAGGGGAAAAGAGGAGAGGGCAGGAGAGAAGATAAGGGAAGGGGGGGATGGGAGTGGAGAGTAGAGTAGAGGAGAGTAGAAATTCTCTCAATTTCTGGAAAGATAATGTTCTAGTTTGTGAACTATTTAGGTTCTTTCTTTTTTTTCACCTTCCCTCTGTTGTCCCTTGGGCCTCTATCAAAAAATGGGGAGCTGGGGGCAGCTAGGTGGTGCAGTCAATAGAGCACTGGCCCTGGATTCAGGAAGACCTGAGTTCAAATCTGCCCTCAGACACGTAATGCTTATTAACTGTGTGACCCTGGGAAAGTCACTTAACCCCATAGCCTAGGCAAAAAAAAAAAAAAAAGACCCAGAGTGAAGTCCAAATCAATCAAAGGTGATTACTTAGTTTTTATAAAGAATTTTATATGAAATCAAGGAGGTCAAAACTAATGAATGAGACTGAAATATTATCTCAGTATTTTTTAAATCTTCCATTTATATAAAAAAATTAAAAGCTAGTTGTACTATCAGAGGATTATCTCTCACTGTCTTCTTATTACATTTTGTATCCATTGCCAAAGAATAATAATGTTCCCTTTACTATTTGCAGGGATTATAGACTCCTAAATGTGAGGCCTCATTATCCTTCCAGTTTATTGTGTATCTCCAAGTCTTCACTATTAATTACAATCCCTTTTGGTTTACTTTGACCTAATGTCTTCAATTGGCAGGCCTATGACCTGGTTTTGCCTTGGTTTGATAAAAAAAAAATAAATAATTCCAGATTATAGCCCATGATGGTAATATTTCTTCCTTTTCTGAAGCAGTGACCTTATCTTTGCCTCCTTCAATTTACTCAGTTTGATGTGTGAATAGTTGGTTTATTTGTGGAAACCTTGGAAATGCTACTTTAGGAAATAATCTTTCTTTGCTCTACTAGGGATAAGTTGGGTGACCTAGGAGGTCTTTTCTATATATAATTTCAACAGTTTCTTTCTCCAAACAGCAGGTGAACAATTTTAATATTAAACTATTTTCTTTATATGTCTACTAGAAGCATATGTTGATACATTAAGATAAACAGTAATAACAAAAAAAGTTTGCTCATATGATAATAGTGACCTTTCTAAATTACAGTAATTGTAGCACGCGGTAGTACAATGCAAAATGTGATTTTCACCTGAGAAGATTCAGAATTCAGTATTTTCCTCCTGCTTTAAAGTCTAGAGCAATTTGAACCTGGTTTCTTGTTTCTTAAGTAACAATTTGGTATTAGCTCTCAAATGCTTTAAAAACATTTTCAGCATTTTAATGATTCATTTAAAATAGCACTTCAGCAAAGAAATATCCGTACTGACCTGGCAATTATGTCACTTCTAGTGTGTACACATTAACATACTTATTGTTTTCTTGAGTAATTGGGAATATTAGGTTGAATACAAAGGCTTGAGTAGAACTATAACCCCTAACAGAATTGATTTATTAAGTAAATAAGCATGCCAAGAAGTCATTGCTTGAACTGAAGCCCTGTCTTAATCTTCCCTTGATATTATGGCTGTTACAGCTGAAGTATAGATGGACTGGTTTCTGCTATCCAAATTCTTTCATTTTGGTTATTTTTCATATGTTTTAATAGCAGCAATATCCCTACTTCTCAATGGAAATTAAATGGTGAGTTCCTTAAGGGCAAGACCTCTTTTTAGCTTTCTTATATCTTCAACATTTAGCACAAAACTAGCACATAATAAATGCTTGATCAATGCTTGTTGACTTGCAAAGGAAATGTTCTGACATTCCATAGAATTATCCTCCTTAATTCATATACTTTAACTCAGGACTCTAGCCACCCCTTGCTGAGTTACAATGAACTTAACTGAATAATTAAATATTAAAAACCACTTAAATAAAAATTAAAATATTAAAAATCACTAACTTCCTCTATGAGGTTTCATCATACTCAAGGAAGGACTTACAAAAAGAATCATCTTAGACAAATTTGGATAGTGACTTTTCACAAAACATGATGACCTCGGCTAAAGCAGAGGGAAAGGGGAATGAATATGCTTTTGCAGATTACAGAAAGTTAGGAGAAATAACTACATCTGGGATGACAGATGGATCTGGATCCTGATGATCCAGAAAGATTTTGAGAAACTAGAACATAGAGCACAATCAAATAATATGAGATTTAATAGGGATAAATATATAGTCTGACACAGATTCAAAAAAATCAACCCCACAAGACATGGTTACAAAAAAAAGTTTTGTTTTGTTTTCTTAAAAAGATCTGGAAGTTTTAATGTAACACAAGCTCAATATGTGTTACTGGTGTGATATGATAGCCAAGAAAACTAATGTGACCTAACACTGTATAAGATGTATAAGATGTTCACACAGGTTGTCTAAATGGCCTGTCTCTATGAAAAGAGGACCTTAAGACAGTCCTTCTACTGTCAGTATATTAGCTGAGGAGAAAGGGTCAGGTTAGGCCTAGGAGCACCATAAGTCCAGGTACTATTTTCTCCAGGTTCTAAGAGAGGTGTCAGGCTAGAACTTTATCTATCCATCTCACACAAATTTCCCAAGTCTAGAGGTATGAGATTGAGTTTATAAAAAAATAGCCATTGAGGCAGAGTCAAGATGGTGGAGTAAAGGCAAGGAATCTCCTGAGCTCTCACCCAAAGCCCTGCAAATACCTTTAAAAAATGACTCTACATAAATTTTAGAGCAGCAGAACCGACAAGAAGATGCAGTTCCAGCTGAAGACACCATGGAAGGTTGGCAGAAAGTTCTGTTGTACCAGGATGAGAGAGGAGCACAGTCCAGTGTAGACTATACTATGGCAAACCAGGCCACAGCAAATCTGGAGTAGGCCTCAGGGTGACTAAATCACTGGCAACAGTGATGGTTTCTAGACTTCTCAGCCCATAGGTGCCAAAGACAACTTGGAAGGTCAGCAGGAAGGATCTGTTTCACCTGGGTGAGAGTGGAGTGCAGTCCAGTACAGGCTGTCCAAGTACAGCCCTGACCCCAGCAAACCAGGAGCAGGCCTTGGCAGTGATTGAACTGATAGCTACAATGGCTATTTCATGAGTTATCAACCCACAGAGAATAAATTGGTCAAGCAGCTGGTCAGAGAGAGATTAAAGAGTTCTTTTTGATGACACTGAGGCAGTGACTCTGTTGCTTTGCCCATACTCACATCTGGGTCACAATCCTGAGTGGCAGTCCCAGGGCTAGTAGGAGCACTAGGACAGCAGAGCTTGAGGCTACAGTGGAAGGGGCAACCTACTCACAGCTCTAGGGCAGAAAAGAATACATGTGGTGCCTCACAGACCAGAGAACAGGCCAGGAGAGAAGTAAACACCTCTCCACCTTAGAAGAACTGAAAATTTACAGGTCCTTAGAAGTATCTCTTGAAGAAAGCTACACAAAATCCCTGAAGCTTGGGAGAGTGTTCCCTCTACCCTGGAAGCAGAGCTCTACTTTAACAAAGAGTTAAAAGTAAACTAATAGGCTGAGGAAATGAACAAACAACAGAAAAAACTCAGGTTATTGAAAATTGCTATGGTGACAAAGAAAGTTAGGAGAAATAACCACATCTGGAGTGAGAGATGGATCTGGTACCTGATGATCCAGAAAGATTTTGAGAAACTAGAACATAGAGCCCGATCAAATAATATGAAATTTAATAGGGATAAATATGTAGTCTGACACAGACTCAAAAAAATCAACCCCACAAGACATGGTTACAAAACACACACTCAGAAGAAGACAACAAAGTCAAAGCTCCTATATTCAAAAGCCTCAAAGAAAAGTATGAATTGGTATCAAACCATGGAAAAACTCAAAAAGAATTTTGAAAATCAAATAAGAGAGATAGAGGAAAAATTGGGAAGAGAAATGAGAGTGATGCAAGAAAATCATGAAAACTGGGTCAACAGCTTGCTAAAGGAGACACAAAAATACTGAAGAAAATCATACCTTAAAAAATAGACTAGGCCAAATGGCAAGAGAGGTCCAAGAAGCTAATGAGGAGAAGAATGCTTTAGAAAGCAGAATTGACCAAATGGAAAAGGAGGTTCAAAAAGCTCACTGAAGAAAATAATTCCTTAATTATGGAGCAAATGGAAGCTAATGACTTTATGAGAAATCAAGAAACAATAAAACAAAACCAAAAGAATGCAAAAATAGAAGACAATGTGAAGTATCTCATTGGAAAAACAACTGACCTAGAAAATAGATACAGGAGAGATAATTTAAAAATTATTGGACTACCTGAAAGCCATGATCAAAAAAAGAGCCTAGACATCATCTTTCAGGAAATTATCAAGGAAAATTGCCCTGATATTCTAGAATCAGAAGGTAAAATAGAAATTGAAAGAATCCACTAATCATCTCCTGAAATAGATCTCAAAATAAAAACTGACAGGAATATTATAGCCAAATTCCAGAGTCCCCAGGTCAAGGAGAAAATATTGCAAGCAGCCAGAAAGAAACAAATCAAATATGGTGAAGCTACAGTCAGGATAACACAAGATTTAGCAGCTTCTATATTAGGGGATCAGAGGCCTTGGAATATGATATTCTGGAGGTCAAGAGAGTTAGGATTAAAACCAAGAATCACCTACCCACCAAAATTGAGCATAATCCTTCAGGGGAAAAGTCATCATTCAGTGAAATAGAGGACTTTCAAGCATTCTTGATGAAAAGGCCAGAGCTGAATAGAAAATTTGACCTTTATATGCAAGACTCAAGAAATGCATAAAAAGATAAACAGGAAAGAGAAATCACAGTGAACTTAGTAATTTTAAACTGTTTATATTCCAATTTGGGAAGATGACATTTTTAAGTCATTATTATTATTAGGCATTATTAGGGCAATTAGAAGGAGTATATACAGACAAAGGGCACAGTTGTGGGTTGAATATGAAACAATGGTATCTAAAAATAAAATTAAAGGATGAGAGAGGAATGTACTGGGAGAATGAAAGGGAGAGGTAAAATGGAGTAAATTATTTCACATAAAAGAGGCAAAAGAAAGCTTTTGCAGTGGAAGGAAAGAGGTGAGAGGTGAGGGAGAATGATTGAACTTTACTCTCTTCAGAATTAGCTTAAAGAAGGAATAAAATACACATAGAATTGGTTATAGAAATCTATCTTACCCTACAGTAAAGTAGATGGGGAAGACAGTAAGAGAATGGGGTTGTAATAGAAGGAAGGGCAGATTGGGGCAAAGGGAGTCAGAAGCAAAACACTTTCGAGTAGGGACAGTATGAAAGGAAAAAGAGAATAGAATAAACAGGTGGGGGAATTGGATGGATGGAAATACAGTTAGCAACAGTAACTGAAAAAATTTTGAAGCAAGTTTCTCTGACAAAGGCTTCATTTCTTAAACATATAGAGAACTGAGTCAAATTTATAAAAATAAGAATTGTTCCCCAATTGATAAATGATCAAAAGATATAAAAAGTTTTCAGATTAAGTAATCAAAGCTAACTATAGTCATATGAGAAAATAACTCACTATTGATTGGAGAAATACAAATTAAAACAATCCTGAGGTACCACCTCATACATATTAAACTGGCTAATAGGACAGAAAAGACAAATGACAAATGTTGAAGGGAATGTGGGAAAGATGAGACTTTAATGCACTGTTGGTGGAGTTGTGAACTGATTTCATCATTCTGTAGAGAAATTTCAAACTATGCCCAAAGGGTTATAAAACCATGCATACCCTTTGATCTAGCAATACCACTACTAGGTCTGTATCCCAAAAGAGATTTAAAAAAAAAACAGAAAAGAAAAGGACATATATGTACAAAAATATTTATAGCAGCTCTTTTCTGGGGGTAAAGAATTAGAAGTTGAGGAGAAGCCCATCCATTGGGGAATAGCTGAACAAATTGTAGTATGTGATTATGATGGAATACTATTGTACTATAAGAAATGATGAGCAGGATGCACTCAGAAAAACCTGGAAAGACTTGCATGGGCTGATGCAAAGTGAAATGTAATGTGTACAAAATAATAGCAATATTATAATCAACTGTGAATGACAGTTATTCTCAGGAATACAACAATCCAAGACAACTCTGAAGGACTTATGATGAAAAATGCTATCCATCCACAAAGAAAAAAATGATGGTGTCTGAATAAAGATTGAAGCATACTTTTTTACTTTCTTTATTTTTCTTGAGGTTTTTTTGTCCATGTTTTCTTTCACAACATGACTATTATGGATATCTTTTGCATGATTACACATGTGTAACCTATATCGAATTGTGTGACTTCTCATTGAGGCATCTGGGGTAAGGAGGGAGGATGTAAGAGAATTTGGATTCACTGTTTTAAAAACTAATGTTAAAAATTCTTTTACATGTAACTGGGGAAAAATAAAATGCTAAACAAAATTTTATAGTATCTAAATTTTTTAAAATTTATTTATTTATTTTTAGTTTTCAACATTCACTTCCACAAGATTTAGAGTTCCAAATTTTCTCCCCATCTCTTTCCTCCCCCACCCCAAGATGGTGTACATTATGAATGCTCCTTACCCCAATCTGTACTCCCTTTTATCACACCCCCCTTCTCTTATCCCTTTCCCCTTCTATTTTCCTATAAGGCAGGATAGATTTCTATACCCCATTGCCTGTATATCTTATTTCCCAGCTGCATGTAAAAACAATTTTTAACATTTGTTTTTAAAACTTTGGGTTCCAAATTCTCTCCCCTCCTCCCTTCCCACCCACCTTCATTGAGAGGGCAAACAATTTGACATAGATTATACATGCATAGTCATGTAAAACATTAGTCATGTTGCAGAAAACTAATTATATTTCCCTGCAACCTACTATGCTCCCCGTTTATTCTATTCTCTCTTTTGACCCTAACTCTCCTCAAAAGTGTTTGTTTCTGGTTACCTCCTTCCCCAATCTGCTATGCCTTCTATCATCCCCCCCTTATGCCCTTCCACCCTATCTTCCTGTAAGGTAAGATAGAATTCCATACCCAATTGAATGTGTATGTTATTCCCTCCTTAAGCCAAATCTTATGAGAGTAAGATTCACGCATTCCCTCTCACCTCCTCCCTCTTTCCCTCCACTGTAAAAGTTTTTCTTGTCTGTTTTATGTGAGATAATTTACCCCATTCTACCTCTCCCTTTCTCCTTCTCCCAGTATAATCCTCTCTCATCCCTTCATTTTATTTTTTAGATATCATCCCTTCATATTTAACTCACCCTGTGCCATATATGTATGTGTGTGTGTATGTATGAATGTATGTATATTCCCTCCAACCACCCTAATACTGAGAAGGATCTCATGAGTTACAAATATCATCTTTCCATGTAGGAATGTAACTAGATCAACTTTAATAAGTCCCTTATGATTTCTCTTTCCTGTTTACCTTTTTATGCTTCTCTTGACTCTTGTATCTGAAAGTCAAATTTTCTATTCAACTCTGGTCTTTTCAATCAAGAATACTTGAAAGTCTTCTATTTCATTAGATGTCCATTTTTCCCCTGAAGGATTATACTCAATTTTGCTGAGTAGGTGATTCTTGGTTTTAATCCTAGTTCCTTTGACCACCAGAATATCATATTCCAGGGCCTCTGATCCCCTAATGTAGAAGCTGCTAAATCTTGTGTTATCCTGACCGTAGCTTCACCATACTTGAATTGTTTCTTTCTGGCTGCTTGCAATATTTTCTCCTTGACCTGGGAACTCTGGAATTTGGCTATAATATTTTGAGATCTCTTTCTGGAGATGATCAGTGGATTCTTTCAATTTCTATTTTACCTTCTGATTCTAGAATATCAGGGCAGTTTTCCTTGATAATTTCTTGAAAGATGATGTCTAGGCTATTTTTTTAATCATGGCTTTCAGGTAGTCCAATGATTTTTAAATTATCTCTCCTGGATTTATTTTCCAGATCAGTTGTTTTTCCATGAGATACTTCACATTGTCTTCTATTTTTGCATTCTTTTGGTTTTGTTTTATTGTTTCTTGATTTCTAAAAATGTCATTAGCTTCCATTTGCTCCATTCTAAATTTTAAGAAATTATTTTCTTCAGTGAGCTTTTGGACCTCCTTTTTCATTTGGCTAATTCTGCTTTTTAAGACATTCTTCTCATCCTTGGCTTTTTGGACCTCTTTTACCATTTGGTCTAGTTTATTTTTTGGTATGTTATTTTCTTCAGTATTTTTTTTTTTTGGTCTCCTTTAGCAAGCTTTTGACTTGTTTTTCATGATTTTCTTGCACCACTCTCATTTCTCTTCCCAATTTTTCCTCTTCTTCTCTTACCTGCTTCTCTAAATCCTTTTTGAGCTCTTCCATGGACTGAGACCACTTCATATTTTAATTGGATGTTGGAGCTTTGACTTTGTTGTCTTCTTCTGATGGTGTGTTTTGATCTTTGTCACCAAAGTAAGACTCTATAGTCTGAGGTTTTTTGGTTTGTTTGGTTGGTTTTTTTTGCACTGTTTGCTCATGTTCCCAGACAATTACTTGACTTACACTTTTTGTTAAGGTAGGGGTCTGCTTCCAGTGTGGAGAATGTACTGTCCCAAGCTTTAGGGGTTTTGTGTAGCTGTTTTCAGAGCTACTTCTAGGGACCTGTAAATTTTCAGATCTTCCAATGAGGTATAATGAAGGGTAAGGTGTTTACTCCTTTCCAAGTCTGTTCTCTGGTCTATGAGTGACCACAACCACTCTTTTCTGCCTTTCCCTCTCCACTACAGCCACAAGCTCTGCCATGCCAGTGTTCTTCCTCACCCCAGGACCACCACCCAGGACTGTGACCCAGATCCAAGCACAGACAAAGCAAGAGAATCCTGCCTCAGCACCAGCAAAGAGATCCCTGCAATCCCCCTCTAATTAGCTGTTTGATCCCCCCACTGTCTGTGTGCCAAGAGCTCCAGAAGTAATTGCCACCCAGAGGCTGCACCAGGGCTAGGGCTGGATGGTGCTCCTCTTTCATCCAGGTCTGACGGACATTTGCTATTGACCTTTTAAGTTGTCTTTGGCATTTGTGGGTTGAGAAGTCTGGAAACTGCTACAGCTGGTAGTGATTCAGTCCCATGAGGCCTGCTCCAGGTTTGTTGGGGCCCATCTTTGCCTGCGTGGCCCATGCTGAACTGTGCTCCTCTCCCAGCCCTGCACAACAGACTTTTCCAGTCAACCATGCAGGTTGTCTTGGGCTGAAAATTTGTTTCATTCTGTCTTTTTGTGGGATCTGCTGCTCTAAAATTTGTTGAGCCATTTTTACAGGTATTTAGAGGGGTTTGGGGGAGATCTCAAACAAGTCACTACTTTTGCTCCACCATCTTGGCTCTGCCCCACTAAATAACATTTTTTTTAAAAGAAAGCCATCTCCCTCATTGATCTTAAGAGGGAGAGTGACTCTTAGATTACACTCAGCAGCTTATCTCCTTCCCACTAAATTCAGGTTACACAAACAATCATCTATCATAAATAGCAAATAGTAAGCAAATCCATTTCTCCAAGCATAACAGTAAACAGAAATTGGAGTTCTACAGATTAGACTGTAACAGGAAATGCACAAGAGTAGGTGAAATCTTCAACTGGGAGCCAAATATCTTATCTCAAAACAAGAGAGATCTCTCCTGTAAGGATATCCATTCTAGCACTCTCTAAGGAAAAAGTTGAAAAATAAAGATATATTGAGGAGTTGGCTTCCCCTACATGTCTGTTGCTTCTCTCTATATGTGTCTTAAGCAAAGACTTTCTAGTACCACATATGTCTCTCACTCCTTCATTTGAAGAATATTTAGTCATTTCAAAAATCTTGTTGATAAAATATACTTTCTAGAATACATAAAGAGGCTTTTTATCTGAAAGGTGGGCATACTACCCCACGAAAAACTACATTATAGACTAGCATATACTACTAGTCTATGTATATTCCTGCAACATAATTAGGAGATCAAATATAAGAAAATTCAGAACTCTGTAATGCACTTAAAATCACTGTCACAGAGCAAATTGGCAAATTTGCATGTGAAAAGACTGTGAACAGCCATCTATGAAAAATTGTGAAATTGCTTTCATATTTATTATTATAACTTGGTGTCATGCTAGTCTCATTTCAAAATGAACTGTAAGAATAGATTAAATTAGTGCCATTTTCTTTTCTTGTTAACATCGTTGTCATAAAGAGCAAGCTGTCAGAATTTTTGTAGCTAAAATAGGCTATGTACTATAACTGGCATTAGTTGGCTATTTCCATATTCTGTGTTTTGATTGGCTACTCTCACATAGTTCTTGTCTCCTTGCAAATATGTCAGCTTCTTCCAAGGAAATAATTATCTACCAAGATTCTAATCTAGTTATGGACACACTGATAAAGGGAGAAAAGTCATTGAAATGGTTTCAATTTTTAAGAAATCCTATTTTAATATTATCAATCAACAAAGTTGGATCATAAAATAGCTTCCCTAAAAATATGCTTTTGACTGTTGTGGGAAAATACTCTATTCCACATATGGGTTGATTTGTAGATTAGGCAATGCTTAGTAAAACAAAATCTTAATAGCTTTTCTCTGAGATGTCTTGGTGTCATAAAGTAATGTGTAGAGCATATTTCTCTTAGGAATTGGTGATTACATAGCACCAAAGCAGCATGATTTGGTCAATACAGAGCCTAATGGGAATCAGAAGCCTGTGAATTCTGGCAATAATGACAATAATCATAATAATACCAACAACATTAATAATACTAATGCATTACATATTAATAATCTTTATAGTTTATCAAATACTTTCATTGACATTATGGTAATTATTTTTTCACCTAGTCATTTTGTACCTCTGTTTCTAGACCTTACAAGAGAGTTGTAAAGCATAATAAATCAAAATTAAGTCCTCCTATAGTAACCAGAACTTTTGAAAAGCAAAGGGAGATATGGGAGGGTAGAGGGAGTGGCTGCTGACCACATTTTAATCTTCAATATAGTCTTCTCATCAACAGATGTCCTCAAGATTTTTATTCATTATCTATAAAAATCTTCTAAATGACTCAAAATTCAAAGAAGGAAAAGTATTATAAAAATAACCATAGTGAGACTCTTTGAAAGGCTTAGGTGAAAATCCAGTGTTACATAAATAAGCTCTTTCTGTATTTGAGGTTGATACAGGGTTACAAAGTCCTGAATATTCACTTTCTACTCCCTCAAATTTACAGCCTTAAACTTCCTTATGCTTCTGACTCTATTCACCTAAAGTAGTGTTTCTCAGATCGTGTTTCAAAGAAACCCTGAAATTCCTCAAGTTTCTTTTTTTACATAAAATATTTGAGAATTGACCTGCCAAAACAAACCAAGAACTATATGAACAAAATTACAAAATACTTTTCACACAGATATAGTCAGATCTAAATAATTGGAAAAATATCAGTTGCTCATGAGTAAGCTGAGTTAATATGATAAAAATGACAATTCTATCTAAGTTAAATTACTTATTCAGTGCCAAATCAATCAAACTATCAAAAAACTATTTTACAGGGCTAGAAAAAAACAATAACAAAATTCATATGGAAGAACAAAAGGTCAAGAACATCAAAGGAACTAATGAAAAGAAATGCAAGGGAAGGTGGACTAGCTGTACCAGATCTTAAATTGTATTACAAAGCAGCAATCATCAAAACTACTTGGTACTGACTTTTATAAATAGAGTGATGGATCAGTGGGATAGGTTAGATACACAAGACACAACAGTCAATGACTATAATAATCTGTCATTTGATAAACCCAAAGACTCAAGCTTCTGGGGTAAGAACTCACTATTTAACAAAAACTACTGGGAAAACTGGAAAATATTATGGTAGAAACTAGGCATAGACCAACACCTTGCACCCTATACCAAGATAAAGTCAAAATGGGTACAGGATTTAAATATAAAGACTGATAATATAAACAAACTAGGAGAGCAAGGAGTAGTTTACCTGTCAGAACTATGGAGAAAGGAAGGATTTATGACCAAACAAGAGATAGAGGACATTATGAAACGCAAAAATGAATGATTTTGATTACATTTAATTGAAAATATTTTGCACAAATAAAACCAATGCAAACAAAATTAGAAGGGAAGCAGAAGACTGGAAAGTAATTTTTACAATCAATGTCTTTAATAAAGGTCTCATTTCTAAAACATAGAGAATTGGGTCAAATTTATAAGAATACAAGTCATTCCCTAGTTGATAAGTGATCAAAGGATATGTACAGGCAGTTTCCAGAGGAAGAAATTAAAGCTGTCTATAGACATATGAAAAAATGCTCTAAATCACTACTGATTAGAGAAATGCAAATCAAAATGACCCTGGGGCACCATATCACACCTATTAGATTGGCTAATATGAAAGAAAAGGAAAATGACAAATGTTGGAGAAGATGTGGGAAAATTGGAACACTAATGCATTGATGGTGGAATTGTGAACTGATCCAACCATTCTGGAGGGCAGTTTCAAAGTATGCCCAAAAGGCTATAAAATTGTGCATACCCTTTGATCCAGCAATACCACTACTAGGTCTGTATCCCAAAGAGATCATAAAAATGGGAAAAGGACCCACATGTACAAGAAAATTTATAACAGATGTTTTTGTGGTGGCAAAGAATTGGAAATTAAGGGGATATCCATCAATTGGGGAATGGCTGAACAAGTTGTAGTATATGAATATAATGGAATACTATTGTGCTATAAGAAAGGAGGACTTCAGAAAAACCTGGAAAGACTTGAGTCAACTGATGCTGAGTGAGGTGAGCAGAAACAGGAGAACATTGTACACAACAACAGCAACATCGTGTGATGACTGACCTTGAGGGACTTGGCTCTTCTTAGCAATACGAGGATCTAGGACAGCTCCAAAGGACCCATGACGTAAAATGCTATCTATCCACATTCAGAGAAACAATTTTGGAGTCTGAATGCAGATGGAAGCATACAATTTGTTCTCCTTTTCATTTGTTATTTTGTTTCATTTCTTCTTTGTCATTGTTCTTCCAATTAGTTCTAATTCTTCTTTACATGAGTAATGTGAAAATATGTTTAATTTGAATGTATAGGTAGAGCCTTTATCACATGCACACTGTCTTGGGGAGGAGAGAGTAGAGGGTGCAGGATAAAATTCAGAGCTCAAAGTCTTATGGAAGTGTGAGGGACTGTCTGATGTTGGCAGCTACCAGGTTGGGCGCTGTGGCAAGGGTAGGGTAAGATCTGGGTATTTTGGAAGTCAAGGCAGGGGCTGTGGTAGGCAGAGTCGTGCTGAACTGGGATGGGCTGGATACGGAGAAGCCCTGAGGCAATAGGCAGTGCTTTGTGAGATAAGCTGGGTGCAAGGAAGTAGCTGGAGCTTGAGCTCCTGAGGCAAGGGGCGGTGCCACGTGGGAGTGGGATGGCAGAGGACTGAGTTCCCTTTGCTTAGTCCCCTCCCTATATGCAACGTCATCCCCAGACACCTCTTGTGACCTTCCTGACTTCCTGGGTCCCTTTGTGCAGCACTGACCCCAGATCCCTCCTGAGTCTGACTTCCTAGGTCACGTACTCTTGTCTATGCGTCATTCCCAGATGCCTCCTCCCTGTATCGGGTCCTGGCCTCCTACGTCACTCCCTCCCTCTTGGTGTGCTAAACTCAGACAGCCCCTTCCGGTATCTGACCCTACAATCATTGGCTAGTAAGCAGGCTGGGGAGGAGGGGCTAGGTAGGCTTAGGAACGAGCGTGGTCAGAACACACGCGCTCTCTCCTGGCTCCTGCCCTGTTGCTCTGGCCTTGCTGCTTGGGCTTGCTATGATGGCTTGCTGTGATGGCCTCTGAATAAAGCTCTGGTGTTGGTGCCTCCCGATGGCTCGTCTCTGTGTGGTTATCCGGCAGAGGACCAAAGACTCGAGTGTGAGTAAGACTCTGGTAGTGTGCTCCTTATAGAAGGAGTGGGTACCGGCGTACGGCTGGCAGAAGGTCGGCGTGCGGCCAGTATAGTGGAAGTGAATATTAAAAACTAAAAATAAATAAATAAATTATTTTTAAAAAAAGAAAAATAGGAAAAAGAGGGGGAAAATTAGCAAAATTAAACAATACATTGAAAAGGTGTTCATAAAAAGTATGAAACACATCGAATGTTCAGTACTTGTGGGCCTCAATTACAAAAGAGTTGGAGGAGGGTTATCTTGTCATATATCTTATTTGGGGCTATATTTCTTCTTTGGAATTTTGCAAAATTTAATTTTAATTGTTTTGGGGTTGTTCTTTCCATTTACATTGCTTTGGTTATTATGTATTTTGTAAGCTCTGCTTACTTTACATAAGATCATGAAAATCTTTCCATACTTCTCTGTATTCATCATTTCTTATAGCACCAAAATGTTCCATTACGTTTATATACCATATTTTGTTTAATCATGCCTCAATTGATGGGCTAGAAATATTTTTATGTGAGTGGGTTTTTTTTTTTTCATTATTAGTGAACTCCTTGGAGTTTAAGCCTAGCAGCAGAATTTCTGGGTAAAAGATAATGGACAAATGTCCAAATGTCACCTTTCCTTTTTTGGCATAATTCCAAAATGCTTTCTAAAATGATTCCAATTCCAATAAAATGATTCCATTGTACTACATTGCCTTTCTTCCCACAACCCCTCCAACATTGATTATTACCCTCTTTGGTCTTCCTTAACAATGTTCTGGGTGTGAAGGAAAACCTCAGAAGTGTTTTAATTAACATTTCTTTTATTATTTATGATTTGGAGCATCCCTTTATATATTTTAATAGTTTGCAATTATTTTAAGAACTATTCATATCCTTTGACCTCTAGATAGTAACCTTGTGTGAGTAAACATATACATATGAATGTACATGGCTCTATAACAAAACCCTGTAGTTTTATTACACACACACACACAGTGTGTGTATTCATGCATGCATGTGTGTGTAGCCTATATTTATTAGAAACTAAACTCTCATCCAAAAAATTTGATACACAAATTTGATGCATTAATTTTGTTTGCAGTTTGCACAAAAGCTTTTCTATGTCATGTAATGCTCTTTCATATGAGGCATATTTGATCTATTTCTTTTCTGTTTTTAATAGTTTGCTCTTTAATATTAAGGTCACATATATGTTTGTAATTTGTTATAGAGTATCATATTAAATATCGATCTAAGTCTCAATTCTGCCAGACTACTTTCCAGGTTTCCCCTAAATTTTGATCACACAGAGAATACATTCCTACAAAATTTATTTTTTCAGCTTCATGGAACTTTGTTTTCCTTGTTTCTGACTCTTCATTATTTAGTCTGTTCATGTGATCTGTGTCTCTATTTTTTAACCAGTACCAAACAGTCTTGATGATAGATGTTTTATTGTTCAGTTTAAGGTCTTGAAATGCTATTTCCTTTTTATGCTTACTTTATTTCATTGTTTCTTTTAATAGTCTAGATTTTTTTTTAATTTTTCAAGTGTTTTTTTAAATTTTACAAAGTTCTTCAAAGTATCTCTTTGATAGTTTGTTATAGTATTAAAACTGTCCAACTTTGATTATATTGTCATTTTTATTATATTGGTCTAGCCCAGGCATAAGTGCTGAATATTTGTCTAGCTATTTAAGTTGTTCTTTATTTCTTTAAGGAGCATTTTGTAATTGAATCCATACAAGTATTTTGTTGGCTTTCACAGATTTATTGCAAGAAACTATATTCCACTTGGCAGGGAGGGACTACATATATGCAAATGTAACTTGTGCTCTCTCATTTCTCTCAAATTATTATCCAGTACAGTTTTTTAAAAATTTCTAATTACATGTAAAAACAATTTTTAGCATTCAATTTTTTTAAATTTTAAGTTCCAGATTCTCTGTCTCCCTTCTTCCTCTCACCCTTCCCTAAGATGACCAGCAATTTCATATAGATTATACATGTCCCATCAAGCAAAACATACTTTTATATTAGTCATGTTGTGAAAGAAAACACAGACCAAAAAAGAAAAAAAGAAAGAAAGAAAGAAAAACAAAGACAGTAAAAAGTATATGTTTTGATCTGCATTTCAGACTCCATCAGTTCTTTCTCTGGAAGCAGATAGTATTTTTCATCATAAGTCCTTAAGAATTGTGTTAGATCTTTGTACTGCTAAGAATACCTAAGTCATTCACAGCTGATCATTGTACAATATTGCTGTTACTGTATACAATGTTCTCCTGGTTCTTCTCACTTTACCTTGTGTCAGTTCATGTAGGTCTTCCGGGTATTTATGAAAGCATCCTGCTCTTCATTTCTTATAAGACAATATTATTCCATTACAATCATATATCATGACATGTTCAGCCATTCCCCAATTGATGAGCATCCTCTGTTTCCAGTTCTTCACCATCACAAAAAGAGCTGCTATAAATAATTTTATATGCATGTCTTTTTCCATTTTTTATGTCTTTTGGATATAATAGGACATATTAATAGTATTGCTGAGTAAAAGGATACGCAGAGTTTTATAGCCCTTTGGGCTCTAAATTGTTCTTCAGCATGACTAGATTAAGTTTACAATCCACAAACAGGACATTAGTATGCCAATTTTCCCACTTCCCCTCCAACAGTTGTCATTTTCCTTTTCTGTCATATTAGCCAATCTGATAAATGTGAGGTGGTACCTTAAAGTTGTTTTAATTTGCATTTCTAGTCTAATCAATAGTGAGCATTTTTTCATATGACTATAAATAGCTTTGATTTCTTCATCTGAAAACTGCCTGTTCATATTCTTTTACCATTTACCAATTGGGGAATAATTCTCATTCTTGTAAATTTGACTCAGATCTCTATAAATTTAAGAAATTAGATCTTTATAAGAGAAACTGTAAAATAAATTTTACCAGTTATCTACTCTCCTAATTGTGGCAGCATTGGATTTGTTTGTGCAAAACCTTTTTAATGTAATGTAATCAAAATTATCCATTTTGTATTTCATAATGTTCTCTATCTCTTGTTTGGTCATAAATTCTTCCATTCTCCATAGATATTACAGATAAACTATTCCTTGCTCTCTTAATTTGATTATGGTATTACTTTTTATATCTAAATCACATACCCATTTTGACCTTATCTTGATATATGGTTTGATATGTTGATCTATACCTAGTTTCTGCCAAACTGCTTTCTAGTTTTCCCAGCAATTTTTATCAAATTTGAGTTATTGTCCCAAAAGCTGAGATCTTTGCCTTTGTCAAACAATATATTACCATGGTCATAACCTACTGTGTATTGTATATCCAATCTATTCCACTGATTCACTATTCTATTTCTTAGCCGTTACCTGATTGTTTTGATGATTACCACTTAATAATACCGTTTGAAATCTGCTACCCAGTTTCCTTCAGCTTTTTCATTAATTCCCTTGATATTATTGATTTTTGGTTCTTCCAGATGAATTTTGTTATTATTTTTCTGTCTCTATAAAATAATTTTTGGTAATTTGATTGGCATGGCACTGAATAAGTAAATTAATTTAAATAGAATTGTCATTTTTATTATATTGACTCATCCTACCCATGAGCAGTTAATATTTTTCCAATTTTTCAGATCTGACTTTATTAGTGTGAAAAGTGTTTTGTAATTGTATTCATATAGTTTCTGAGTTTGTCTTGGCAGTTTATCTTGAGTAGCATCTGCTCAAGTATTTTTTATTGTCTACAATTATTTTAAATAGAATTTCTCTTTCTATCTATTCCTGCTGGACTTTCTAATATGTGCTAATGATTTATGTGGGTTTGTTTTATATCCTGCAACTTTGCTAGGGTTGTTAATAATTTCAACTAGTTTTTTTTAGTATATTTTAGTATATTCTGTAGTATATCATCATATCATCTGCAAAGAGTGATAGTTTTGTTTATTTATTGCCCATTTTTGTTTCTTTCATTTCTTTTTCTTTTCTTATTACTATAGCTACCATTTCTAGTACATTACTGAACAATAGTGGTAATAATAGGCATCCTTGTTTCACCCCTAATCTTATTGGGAAGACTTCTTGCTTACCCCCATTACAGATAATGCTTATTGTTTCTATCAGGGAACTACTGTGATAAAGACAACCCTGGGGGATGTAAAAATTTGAGATATCTCTGCAGATTTGACATTAAATCTAAGTCATTCATCGTCCCTTATTTCAGTCATAAGTAGGTTTTAACTTTTTCACCTTCCCTGACTACATATTTGGAGTTATCTATGCATTTTGACATAGTGGAAGGCTCAAACATATACACCAGTGAGATTTGTGCATGTGCACCAGGGAAGTGGTTACAAAACCATTTAGCTGGCACCTTGAGAATAGTACCCCCTGGTGAATATATCAAATATTTTACTCCCTTATTGGATAATAATTTAATCATTTAATTTCACCCTTTCAGTAGGCTTAAAGAAAGCAGCACAGAAGCTGTTGTAGACTGCTACTAGCATTATAATACTCCAAGAGTTACATGTGTACCCCAAAAATGTGCATTCAGTTTACACACAGCTCATAAGAAAACAGAAATTGATATAATTCCCTCAGAAGCACACTTCCCTAGATGTCTCAGTACAATAATTTTTGCATTGCTTCAAACTTTCAAATTTGATGGCCATTCCAAAGTAAGTAAGATCAAGACAGCTGGATTCAATCAATCAAAAGTATAAACTAAGTATGAATAAGCCTTTAATCAATTTGAATTAATCATAAGGGCTTTGGATTATTGGATAAAGGCAAATGATGTCACATAAGAAATATCTTGTGATTGGTTGAAGATCAAGGCATAATTTTAGGACTGCATATGAAAACAGCAAGTTAGTTTGGACCCAGTCAGTCAAATGGAAGAAACCTGAAATCTATGATCTGAGAGTACTAGGCCCTTGAGAGGAAAACATTCCTGTGGGAAGAAAGAGTTCATCCCTTGGGGAGACCAGATTGGCAGGAGATAATGCATCTAGCTAGGAACAAAGAGAGATATGCTAAGGGCAGAGAGAAGCTCTCAGGAAAACCCATCAGGTATCCAAAAACCCATTGAGAGATAGAATTAGTCAGATTAATACTTTGTGTACTTTGAAAGGATGGAAGACCTGGGCCTTACATCAGCTCTGTTAGCAGTGTTTCCTGTAGCAGGTAGAAGAATCCTCAGAATAGCCATATTTGATAACATCTATATCTGGAGCTGAAAAACACATGAAAGACAAAATAAATATATCAAGGAAATTAAGCTCGAAGTCTCTACAAAGGCACAAACACTCAAAGCTCAGAAGAAACCTATACCTAAAGGGAAATTTATGAGGAAAAAGGAAAAAGAAAAGGCTTCCAGTGACCAAGACTTTAAGTGACACTTTTATTTCATGAGTTCTTTGTGTGTATCCCACATAGTATTTTTTTTATAAGTTTGAACCCACTCTCCCCAGGAACCTTGTGTGAACAAGAAGAGACTCCCTCCTTCTTCCCTACCCCCCACCCCATCATTTGGAGAGAATGTTTCTATAACCACTGTTGCTGCTACACCTGCTTATGCTTTCTTGAAGCTAATCAAGCCAGGCTAATAATCAGTGGGAACACACAGGTCAGAGTTCCTAGGGATCTGTACTAGAAATCCTAACTCTTCAGGATTATACACATAGAACCTGAGTCAACTGCTTTCTTAGCACCCATCTCAATAATTTAAATAGAAGTTGGAGCAGTAGCACAGAGAGGATAGTACACATAGGTAAAACAGACCTACTAACTTTAGAAAAGAGATCAACTTGGCACATATTTATTGAAGTCTAGCCTCTGGCTCCAATCCTCTTTACCATCAATCCAGATCACTTTGTTCTAAGAGAGAGGGGTGGAGGGAGACACACACACACACACACACAGAGAGAGAGAGAGAGAGAGAGAGAGAGAGAGAGAGAGAGAGAGAGAGAGAATTTAACAACACTCCAAGAAACACTACCCATATTTATACATTATATATCCTCTTGGTATGCTGAAATGGAATATTTAAGTTGGGGACAGGTTCTTTGTCAGACAATTTCTAGTCCATTATTTGATTTTTATTATCATTTTCTATCTTACTCCTTTAATTTTTCAGTTATTTTAGTTGGAGCATGTACAGAATATATTTGAACAGAATTGCTATGTCTAGCCTACATACTTCAATATTTCAATGAACCTGTGCTCTCATCTGTAATGGTCCTCCCTCCAATCATGCCAATCACAATCCATCCAAGCCTATTACTTGGTGATTCTTTTCCAAATCCTCCCCCAAACTTTCCATATCTATTCACTGAGCTGGAAGCCTTTATAAAGCCTTATATATATATATATATATATATATATATATTCAGTTCCATTCAAAAAACATGTATTAAGAACCTACTGCATATCAAGCACCATGGGTACAAAGGCAAAAATGAAATAGCACCTATCTTTAAGGAGTATATATTATTCTGAGGGGACGTAAAATGTATACAAGTCTCACTTGGGTTTCTAACCAAGCTTGGGTCATTTTGCATGGGACTCTCTTAATCAATGAGGAGTATTCTAACACAATGCATCATGATTGTTTAAGGAGAGGAGTTGATGAGAAAGCATAGAAAAGGAGAGACATTCTTTGATAGGACATGCAAAGTTCCAGACTCCCTTGGGAACTAACTCCAGACATATGGAGAGAGAGAGAAACTTTGGAAGATACAGATATGCAGAGGAAACCAGCTCATCAACACGTTCCTGCTTTTCCAGTCTCTAGAGACTTTAGGATATTTCTCCCAGAGTAAAATTGCTCTCTCTCTCTCTCTCTCTCTCTCTCTCTCTCTCTCTCTCTCTCTCCCTCCCTCTCTCTCTCTCTCTCATTTTAGCTAGGACATTTTATTTCTAGTGAGAAAGTACATTCATTCTGCATATTTATTGGTATAACTTCTGGTATAACTTTGGTATAATGTCTAATAATAACATTATAACTAGATACATTTATTAAATATTCAATTCATTTGAATTCTACTAATTCTAATTGAATACAACTCAATATTCACTATTTTAAATAATCTTTTGCATAATTAAAAAGTAGTGGGAGAGAGTCAAACTGGTAATATAACTTTAGAGCAAGGCTTTCCCCTTAAGAATATTTTAGAAAGTAGTCTTTTGTTCTGAACCTCTAGGCCAGCAATATTTAGGAAAACAAATATAATCATAGTCTGGTACTCCCTCATACATTGGAGGATGGAACACTCAGCCTGAGGACATGCTGGGGCTTGCCTGCCCTTTCCCCTAGCTATTATACTGACTCTTTTCTACTCCTCAGAGTCAGTCCAGACCTCAGATGATATTTCTCCATGCCTCTCCATAAGCTCCATGCATTTAGACATTTAGACAACCTACATGGAAAATACATGTTACATGACCATACACACACTTTACATAAGTAAAAACAAAATATATCCAAAGTAATTTGAAGTGAGAAAGGGTGCTAATAACTAGGGGGAATCAGAAAAAGCCCTGTGGGCTAGTTCAATATTAAGAAAACTATCAGCATAATTCATCATGTCAACACCAAAACTAACAGAAACCACATGATCATCTCAATAGATGCAGAAAAAGCTTTTGACAAAATACAACACCTATTCCTATTAAAAACACTAGAGAGCATAGGTATAAATGGAGTCTTCCTTAAAATAATAAATAGCATCTATCTAAAACCTTCAGCAAGCATAATATGTAATGTGGACAAGCTAGAAGCATTTCCAATAAGATCAGGGGTGAAACAAGGATGTTCATTATCACCACTGTTATTCAATACTGTACTGGAAACGTTAGCTTTAGTGATAAGAGAAGAAAAAGAAATTGAAGGTATTAGAATAGGCAAAGAAGGAACAAAGCTATCACTCTTTGCAGATGACATGATGTTATACTTAGAGAATCCTAGAGAATCAAGTAAAAAACTACTTGAAATAATAAACAACTTCAGCGAAGTTGCAGGCTACAAAATAAACCCACACAAATCATTGGCATTTCTATATATTACCAACAAAGCCCAACAGCAAGAGATAGAAAGAGAAATTTCATTTAAACTTACTGTAGACATTATAAAATATTTAGGAGTCTACCTTCCAAAACAAACCCAAGAACTCTATGAACACAATTACAAAACACTTTTCATGCAAATAAAGTCAGATCTAAAAAATTGGAAAAACATCAGTTGCTCATGGGTAGGCCGAGCTAATATAACAAAAATGACAATTCTACCTAAGCTAATTTACTTATTCAGTGCCATACCAATCAAACTACCAAAAAAATTATTTTATAGAGTTAGAAAAAATAATAACAAGATTCATTTGGAAGAACAAAAGGTCCAGAATATCAAGGGAACTAATGAAAAGAAATGCAGGGGAAGGTGGCCTAGCCATTCCAGATCTTAAATTGTATTATAAAGCAGCAATCATCAAAACTGCTTGGTACTGGCTAAGAAATAGAGTGGTGGATCAGTGGAATAGGTTAAATATGCAAGACACAGTAGTCAATGACTGTAGTAATCTATTATTCGATAAACCCAAAGACCCCAGCTTCTGGGATAAGAACCCACTCTCTGAAAAAAACTGCTGGGAAAACTAGAAAAGAGTATGGCAGAAACTAGGCATAGACCAAAATCTCACACCATATACCAAAATAAAGTCAAAATGGGTACATGATTTAGATATAAGGCTGATACTATAAGCAAACTGAGAGAGCAAGGAATAGTTTACCTGTCAGATCTATGGAGAACAGAAGAATTCATGACCAAACAGGAGATAGAGAACATGATGAAAAGCAAAATAGATAATTTTGATTACATTAAATTGAGAAGTTTTTGCACAAACAAAGCCAATGAAACTAAGATTAGAAGGAAAGTAGAAAATTGTGAAAGAATTTTTACAACAGGTCTCTCTGATAAGGGCCTCATTTCTAAAATATATAGAGAATTAAGTCAAATTTATAAGAATACAAGCCATTCCCCAATTGATAAGTGGTCAAAGGATATGAACAGACAGTTCTCACATGAAGAAATTAAAGCCATCTATAGTCATATGAAAAAATGCTCTAAATCACTATTGATTAGAGAAATGCAAATCAAAACAACTCTGAGGTCCCACATCACACCTATCAGAATGGCCAACACGACAAAACAGGAAAATGATAAATGTTGGAGAAGATGTGGGAAAATTGGAACACTAATGCATTGTTGGTGGAGTTGTGAAATGATCCTCCCATTTTGGAGAGCCATTTGGAACTATGCCCAAAGGGCTATAAAAATATGCATACCCTTTGACCCAGCAATAGCACTTCTAGGGCTATATCCCAAAGAGATCACACAATTGAGAAAAGGACCTACGTGTACAAAAATATTCATAGCAGCTCTTTTTGTGGTGGCAAAGAATTAGAAATTGAGAGGATGCCCATCAATTGGGGAATGGCTGAGCAAGTTGTGGTATATGAATGTGATGGAATACTATTGTGCTATAAGAGATGATGAACAGGCTGACTTCAAAAAAACCTGGAAAGACTTGTATGAACTAATGCTGAGTGAAGTGAGCAGAACCAAGAGAACATTGTACACAATAACAGCCACATTGTGTGATGACTAATAATGATAAACTTAACCCTTCCCGGCAATACAAGGATCTAAGACATCTCCAGAGGCCTTGTGATGGAAAATGCTATCCACATCCAAAAAAAGAACTATGGAAGTTGAATTGTTATTTTTTTCTTCTCTTCTGTTGAGTTTTGTTTCCTCTTTCTGATGGTTCCTCCTATTGGTTTTAATTTTTACTTACATCATTAATGTGAAATATGTTTAATATGAATGTAAATGTATAGCCTATATCAGATTGTGCACCATCTTGGGGAGGGTGGTGGAAAGGAAGGGGGAGAAAAATTTTAAACTCAAAAGCATTTGGAAGTGATTATTGATAAATCAAAATAAATTAATAAAAAAAAAAGAAAAAGCCCTGTGGAGGAAATGACGTCTAAACTATGCTTTGAAGGAAGCTAGGGATTCAGTGCTATGGAAGTGAGGGAGAACTGCATAACAGAAATGTGGGAATATATGCATAGATACAGAGTTAGGAGATGAAATGTTACAGGACCATTAAATAAATCAATCTGACTGGAACAGACAGTGTATGAAGGGGAGTAATTTGAAATAAGACTACAAAAATAAGTATTTTGTCCCCATATTGAGTCCCTATTCTTTGTTGAAACCTTACTTCCCAAAGAGTTACTTTGTATATTTAGGAAAATAATCATTGCGTTGGGAAATATGAGGGGAAATAATGATGATTATGTTAAAGAAACAAAATCACTGTGTGAAGTAGCAGACTATAAAAAGATGCTTGACCACTAACCCCTGGATAGACTGTCACAATTGCTTAAATATATCTGTGGCCTGCAAAACATCAGAGTCCCAATGTTCCTCCTGGTAAAGAAAATATGTCCTATAGAGAGAGCTAGGTGGAACAGTGGATAGAGCACTGGGCCTGGAGTCAGCAAGACTTGAGCTCAAATCTGGCCTCTGATATTTACTAGCTGTACCTCAGTTTCTTCATCTGTAAAATGTCCTGGAGAAGAAAATGGCAAACCACTCCAGTATCTTTGCCAAGGAAACCCCAAATTGAGTCACGAAGAGTCAGACATGATAGAAATAACTGAACAACAATAAATAAATAAAGGTGTCAAGTTATAGGAAAACACTAGCTGCCTCCTGCAAAAATAACCAATGAATAACTAAAAATTTTTAACTAATAAAAATATTGGGTTTATATCTGCTGCAGTTCACAAAACACCAAAGACTGCCCACCTAGAAGAGTCAATTTAATGCTCTTTCCAGGCAAAAGCAATTCAGATTTTTTTTAAATCAGACCTGGATTTCATTAATATAAGAAACTCCAGTTAAGAAAATCCTCTACAATGAAGATTAGAGGGGGCAGCTTGGTGGCGCAGTGGATAGAGCTCCAACCTTAGAGTCAGGAGGACCTGAGTTCAAATCCAGCCTCAGACACTTGACACTTACTAGCTGTGTGACCCTGGGCAAGTCATTAACCCCCAATTGCCTCACCAAAAAGAAAAAAGAAAAAAAAATATTAGAACCTGCAACTTAAGAGTGGTAGAGTTGTCTGGAGCATTGAGTAGTTAAGTGACTTGTCCTGACTTTCATTCTAGTTAGCTGTCTACTACACCATCCTGCCTCATAACCAAAGTAATAGCCAGAATGATAATTCCATCCTGTGTAGCAGAGAAAAAGGCCTACAGGGATAATATCCAAAGAGAAATGAAGAATTTTGCCTAGAATATATGCAAGGAAGTATGATATAGTGGGAAAAGTTATTGTTCAGTTGTGTCCAACTCTTTGTGTTGATGTTTGCCATTTCCTTCTCCAGGGGATTAAGGCAAACAGAGGTTAAGTGACTTGCCTATGGTCACACAATTTGTAAGTGTCTGAAACTGGATTTGAACTCAGGTCTTCCTGGTTCCACAGCCTGCACTCCATCCACTAAGCTGCCTAGCTGCCAGTGGAAAGATTACTAGGCTTGAAATCAGAAGATCTGCCACTTACTGCCTGTGTCACTTCAGGAAAATAATTTCACCTCTCTGGCCTCAGTTTCTTCATCTATAGAGTAAAGAGGTTACATTACAGAATGCTTCACAACTCTAGCATTTTATAGTCCTGTGATGTATCCATAAAAACTATTCTAGTATGCCCTTTCCTTTGAATACCTACTGTTTGTCACTTCATTTAGCATAGACTAAGTGAATAGACACTTAAAGAGATATAACAAGGTATAACTAACTAGATTTTCATGATTCTATCCAAATCTTAAGAATATAAACAATACTTCACAATGGACTGTGAAAAATAAACACTATGAGAAAAATTCTAAGTTAAGGAGGCAGTAAGTCATTGTAGTATCAGACAAAGTAATGCTAACATTTTATTAAATGATTATAAAAAATTTCATCACTCCAAGACCATAATATATTGTCTTTCGGCAGCATCTTGATATCATGAACAAACAGCTCATGAAAAAAAAAAAAGAATTTCAAGCATTATAGACAGAAGAGGGCATTTTGAGAATAAATCACAATTTCCCTTTAGGTTAAAATCACTCCATTACAGTCTAACTGGAACTTCTAAGCTGATTCTACAAACAAGAATTTATTTGTTGGTTGAATTAGTGGAAGATTCTGATATAAATATATTCCATATTATCATCAAAAACAAATTTTGAGGTTTATTTTATATATATATCTTATATATATATATATATATCATACACACACACACACACACACACACACAAAACACTGTATACAACTCTGTATACTCACAAAGGCATACAAAGATCTAATTCAAATGGTGTTCCTGGCCTCTCTAGGAATTTGTACTATAAACTAATTTGTTAATAGGTTTTTTTCTGAGGTGCCATTTGACAGAAGATACACAACCAAGCCATTAATCAGAATTAATCAGAGGAGGTAAGATAGTATATTACCAATCCAGGAAAAGAGCTGTCAGTTACATAATCAGAATGCATTAATACCTTGCACACTGCAATTTCTTCTAAAGGAAAAAAAAGGCAAATTTGTTTTATAAATCATAGACAATGTGCACTTCAAATGAACCTAATTTAATGCTTTTTGCAAGGTCAGATCAAGGGTGAAGAAATGAGAATTAGCCAAACATTAAAGCAATTCCCAGCTAAATAAAAAGCTATATATTCCTTTCTTCACTGAAAACAGGAAACACAGAGAGAGATAAGAAGGGTTGATCATTGATGCCGAAAATGTACTTTTCATTCTTCGAGCTTTCTAAAGTCTCTTTCTTTTATCCATTTTCTATTTCCTCATATTGCCATTCACTGTTGTTGTTGTTGGGTTTGTTTTTTTTTTGCCAATGACCTTTCTTCAATCCAACTCAGCTCCTGTCTAATGGCCTAAAGGGGACTTCTTCACATGATGGAAAGCTTTAGATTTAAGATTCCCCCTCCTTCATTAGAGAGAAAAGTGAACTGCCTCTATGTGCTGGGTGTTAATGAATGTGAAGAAAGACTTTTTTTTGTATGTGTTTTACACATCATGTTCTTGACTCTGTGAGATGCTACAATAAATTGCCACACTTCATTTACAAGGAGAGATAACAGAAGCAAAATGAGAATCTGGTGACAAATTGTGTCTGAGTTCACCCTGGGTCAGGCTATTGGGGCTAATGAGAAGAGGTGCTCTAATTTTAAACTCCTCCTCAACCAAGTCATTCTTGCATTAATGCTCACTGTTATAAATTGTAAAGTCAAATGAAGGAGCAATGTTGAAAATTAACCAGCATTTTTATCCTTTCAATGTCCAATAGTGAATATTTTGACTTCTGAAGCTGGTGGTTATTAAAGGAAGCTCAGCTTATGCTAGGGGTGTCAGCCCCTTTCAGAGGCTTCTTCCTCAACATATTACTATTCCTATTTCTTTCTCCATACCACCTCTCCTCCTACCTTGCAAAAAAAATCAACTGACAAAAATGATATAGGTTTTCAACAGAATTATAATTCAGCCTGAAGGAGAAATGTATAAAACTAGTCCTTCTGTGAGTCCATTTAACAAGACATTCTACACAGGCATTAAAATTATACTACCCATTTAATCCTGTTGTATGCTCAAAGAATTGTTAATTGTGTATGTGGAGGAAGCACCAGTAAATCACTGACCCATTGAGTTCTGTAAGCACTCTCTCTCTGGAAGCCCAAAGCAGGATTTGAACAATAATGAGAAACTAATGCAGCACCTGCCTCTCATAAAAATATCTCCCTAATCCCACATTTTGCCCATTTACAAAATCAAACAGCAGGCAAAAAGAAACCCAGGAGAAAGGATGTCAGTTTAAAAAGACAGTACCCTAAATTTCCATCCTCAATCAATGCCTAGGCAATCACCCAAAATCTAGTTGTTTTTTTTTTAAAGTGTGTTTTGAGTGTATATTAATAAAATGAAGTTCTTCTTGTGTGTAACGTGTCTGTCCGGGTGCATTCTTCCATGGAATCACTACATAAAATACAAATTAGCCACACTACCCTAGTCTAATCATTGTAATCAGTTATGTTTTCATGTGTACATTACTGATATATAAGGCTGTTGTAGTTCTTGTGTGTGGTTTAATTGCTTGTTTTTGCATATCTTGTGTGATTGATGATGTTCTAGAAATCTTTTCCCCTAAAGGAGACTTTGTAAATTACTTTGTTTAGATGCTAATGATTGTATTTCATTAGTGGCCCTCTCATCCAGAATCATCTTTAAATGAATGAATATGCCATAATTAAAAATCTGAATTATGAATTACTTTGAAAGGAGACAACATTGTCCCGATTTCCCACTGTGACACAGTGTTATTTCAATTATGTAAATATGTTTAATCATTCCCCTTTTGTTTTTCTAATTATTTAATATTAATGTTGCTTTACCCCTTTATTGCTACAAGAAGGGATATGGCATCTTAAATGAGAGTACTTAGACAAGTGATACACAGATGACTAGATTAAAGCAGACATTTATCAGAATGCATAACCCATCTCAAAAACAAACATGCTATTAACATTCATACTAATATAGCAACACTGCGATAATTGCACTTCATGAATGCTTTGTCTATACAAATCTAACATTCACAATGAACAATGTCTAATTATTGTTTTTTCTAATAGAAAAGTCCAAAATCACGGTTGAAAGTTTAAATTACCCTGAGGTGTACAATTTGAACCAACCAAAGAATCATCTTTTTCTTTTTTTTTTTACTTTTGGAGTTTCTTTTCTATCAGTAAGACAGCTAACCCTAAGATCCCTTCTGTTTACTCAACTTTGAACCTCATTACACATAAGAATCATGGCATCATTATATCTCAAGATCTTCTAAAACATGCCTTCAATCAGGAGCCCTTGAGTAACATACAAACCTTCGTGTCCCAATTCCACATGTTTTAACAGCCCTTCCCTGTGACGGGAAAATCTATTCCTTCTTATCTCCATCTCCTGACTTCCCTGGCTTCTTTCAAGTTCCAGATAAAATCCCACCTTCTACAAGAATTCTTTCCCAATCTCCCTTAATGCTCCGTTAATGCTAATCTCCCTTAATGCTTTCTCTCTGTGATTATCTTCAATTTATCCAGCATATATTATGTTTACATGTAGTTGTTTGAATGCTGTCTCCTCCATTAGATTGTGAGCTCCTTGAGAGCAGGAACCATTTCTTGCCTATATTTGTATTTTCTGTGCTTAGCACAGTTCCAGGCACATAGTAGTCACTTAAGAAATAAATGTTTATTGACTTTACTAATAGGGAGGTGATGGTCTCACTGTACTCAGCTCTCATTAGGCCTCATCTGGAGTACTGTTATTAGTTCTAGGCACCATGATTTAAGGACACTTATACACTGGAGAGTGTCCAGAGAAAGGGAACCAAAATGGTGAAGGGCCTTGAGTCCTTTTCAAATGTAAGCAAGTTGGGGGAACTGGACATATTTAGCCTAGAAAACAGAAGACTTTGGGGGAACATGATAGTATTTGAAGGAGGGATTCAACTTGTTCTCTGTGGTATCAGTGGTCAGAACCAAGAGGAATGTGTGGAAGTTACTAAGAGGTAAACTTAGGCTTGATATTAGGAAAAACTCCCTACAAGTAGAGCTGTCCAAAAGTGGAATGAGCTTCCTCAAGAGGTGATGCAATCCACCTCCTTGAAATCAATGGAGCAGAGGTAATAGCAATAGGGATTCTCTTAGTATATAGTTAGTACTAAATGGCTTCTGAGGTCCTTCTCAACTCTCAGTTCTATGATTCCATGACATTTTAATGGGGGAGACACCATTTTCATATGTAGATAATGAGGTAACTTTAAAGGGGATGTTGATAGTAACTGGGGGGAGCAGATAAGGCCAACTGAAGAAGGTGATAATGAGCCTTGGTGGAAAGCAGAAATGCCAAGAGAAGGAGGTTAGGAAGATAGAACAGGTTGTAAAAAGCTTTAAATGCTTTATATTATATTTTATATTATATATTGTATTCATATTATATATTATGATATGTTATGTTATGTTATGCTATATTATATTATATATTATATAATTAGGCATTTATATTATATATTATATTCATTGCAGAGGTAATATGGAGTTAGGTTTTACTGGGTAGAGGGATGACATGGTTAAACCTAAGCTTTAGGAAAATCACTTCGGCAGCTGTGTGGAAGATGGATTGGAGTGGGAAAAAACTTCAGATAGGGATAGCAATTACAGGAAAGCTATTGAAATAATCCAGGTAAGTGTGATGAGGGCCTGAACTAGAGTTGTAGCTATGTGAATAGAGAGAAGCAAACATATATGACAAATGTTGTAGAGAGAGAAACAATGAGACTTGGCAACTGATTAGTTATGTAGGAAGCATAACAATGAGGGGTCAAGGTCCCTAAGGTTAAGAACCTGGGTCAATATAGGTGTCCTTGACAGTGGCAGGAAAGTTTGGAGGAGGGGCAAATTTGAATTTAAAAAAATGAGTTCTTTTTTGGACATGTTGAGTTGGAAATGTCTAATAAGCAGTTAGTGCTATGGGCCTGAAACTCAAAGAAAATACTAGATCTGATTGTATAGATGTGTATAGATTTTATAGATTATATAGATTTGAATGTCATCTGCACAGAGATGATAATTGAACCCTCGGGAGCTGATCAGATCACCAAGTGACAGAGTGTAAAGAGAAAAAAGAATGGGACTCAAAACAAAGCCTTGGAATATACCTACAGTTAGTGTGAATAGTGTGGAAAAAAATGCAGAAAAGGAGATAGAAGGAATAATCAGAACTGGAGAAAAACCTGGAGACAAGAATAGCACACAAAAAAATTGAGAGGTGAAATTATCATGGAAGAGAAGGTGATCACCAGTGTCAAATAGACAGTGTAGAGAGAATAAGGATGAGAATAGAGAAAAAAGTCATCAGATTTGACAGTTAGGATATCCTTGGTAACTTTAAAGAGAGCAGTTTTAATTAAATGACATCAGGATCCATATTGCGGAGTTTAGAAGAGAGTGAAAGATGAAGAAATGGATACACTGAGTGTAGGACTTTTTCAAGAAGCTTAGCTGATGAGAGTAGATGTAGGATAATAGCTAGTAGGGAAGGCATGATTTAATAAGGTTTTTTTTTTAAGGACAGGGCACACTTAAGTGTGTAGTCAGCAGGGAAAAAAACAGTAGATAGGGAGAACTTGGAGATTAGAGAAAGAAATAATGGTAGTGGAGACAAACTGCTGATGAAGATAGGAGATGAGATCAAGAGTACATATGGAAGAATTATCCTTGGCAAGAGGAGTCACACAAACTAATTCAATATTTCTAAAATGAAACTCATTATCATTCCCCTTAAGCCTGGTCTTACTTTCCTGTTTTCTTTTTTAATTTATTTCTTTTTTATTAATTTATTTTGAACTTAAATAATAAAACAAGTACACAATACAAAAAGAAAAAGAAACATATTATAAACTTAAATAGCAAATAAGAAAATTTAAAAAATCATTGTCATGTGCACAGCAGAATGTAAGAGAGGATTCAAATTATACAATAATAAATTTCCATTTCAAGAAAGCATATATGACAAATACTACACATTGTGTTCCAAGCTGTTCATCTTTTCTTTGCTTCCTTGTAAGTTTTCTTTTGTTCTCTGCTGTGCGCTTTTTACTTTGTTCTTTTCCCCCCTTCCTCTCCCTACTCCCCTCCTCCTCTAAGAAGGCTACAACAAAGCAGATAGATTTGTGTATGTGTATATATATATATACACATATACATACACATACATGCACATATATACACATGTGCACATATATACACACATATATACAAATATATACACATATGCACACAATCATATATGCACATACATATACTTACATGCATATACTTAGATATCTATAATCATTCTCCCACATAGATATATGCATTCATATGCATCTGTGTACTACACTTGTTTGTCCTTTGTTTCTCTCAGGGTAGGTAATGCTTCCTTCATAGGTCTTCATTTCCCATACCACAACAATATTCCAATCTTATAGTGTCTAATTATTTTAAATAGTCTAAAACAATCATGATTAATATGACTGAGATATAGTGTAGTTTATTTTTCTCTTCTGATTGAATCTATTTTAGCTTTAACTTTGTCCGAGATCACGATTACTACCCCTGCTTTTTTCCCTAAAAAATTATATTCCAGATCTTTATTTTATGTTTGTGTGTATCTCCTATTTCCTATCCCTCCTGACTCCTCTACTTCACTTCTACTCACTACTTTGCCCTCCTATTACTTAACCTACCTCCTGACCAAAGATCCTCCCTTTTCCTCTCTCCCCCTCCCTATCCCTTAATACAGGTATTCCCAGGTTTTTTCTAAAACCATCCCCCTCATCTTTTCTTATAGCATTTTAATGTTCCATTAGAATCATATACCACAACTTGTTCAGCCATTCCCCAATTGATGGGCATCTCCTCAATTTCCAATTCTTTGCCATCACAAAAAGAGCTTCTATGAATATTTTTGTAACTATAAGTTCTTTTCCTTTTATATCTTTGAAATATAGAACTAGTTAGTAGTGGTATTTCTGGGTCAAAGGATATGCACAATTTTATAGACCTTTGAGCATAGTTCCAAATTGCTCTCCAGAATTATTTGGATCAGTTAATTATTCCACTACTCCCTCCAACATTTGTCATTTCTGAATAGTTGCAAGGTGGTACCTCAGAGTTGTTTCAATTTGCATTTCTCTAATTGATAGTGACTTAGAGCATTTTTTCACGTTACTGTACATAGCTTTGATTTCTTCTTCTGAAAACTGCCTTTTCATATCCTTTGATTTATCAATTGTGGAATGGCTCTTATAAATTTGTAAATCTCTCAATTTGACTCAGTTCTGTACATATTTGAGACGTAAGGCCATTATCAGAGGAACTTGCTGTAAAATTTTTTACTATTACTTCATTGTTTATGGTACTTTTCATCAAAATGTAGTTTATTGATTATCATTTTTAATTAGGTTTTTTTTGTTTTTGCTTTCTCTGAGATCGTGATTGCTATCCTTGCTTTTTTTACTTCAGCTGAAACATAATAGATTCTGCTCCAGCCCCTTATTTTAATTCTGTGTGTGTCTTTCTGTTTCAAGTGTGTCTCTGGTAAATAACACATTGTTGGATTCTGTTTTCTAATCTATTCAGCTAATTTTTTGTAATTTTTCAACATTTACTTTCTTTTATGAAAAGAAATTATAATTTTTTTTTTGTTTTGGTATCACTTTAATTTCTCTCAGTATCCCTCCACCTATGCTTTCTCAAAGAGCCATCTCAGAATAACAAATAACATTTTATTAAATAAAAATTTAAATAAAGAGAAAAAATTGGAAAAACCAAACAAAACATTACAAAAGTCTGAACATATATGCAGTGTTCCACACTTATGGAGTTCCCTGCTCTTCAAAGGGTAGAAGTGGGACTGTATTCTCATATCTCTTCTTTGGGATCGTGTTTCTACTTTGAAATTTCCCACATTCATTTTTGATTGTTTGGGGTTGTTTCTTCCACTTACATTGTGGTAGTCATCATGCATCTTGTTTTTTTGGCTACTTACTTCAAGTCTTCATCAGAGCATATAAATATTTCTGTGTTTCTCTATATTCATCAAATTTGTCATTTCTTATAACACAGTAATATTCCATTACATTTACATGCCACAACTTGTTTGGTCATTCCCCAAACAATGGGAATCTACTTTATTTTCATTTCTTTGCTGCCACTAAAAGTGCTGCTTTAAATATTTTTATGTATCTGAGGGCTTTCTTCTTATCAATGACCTCCTTATGGTTTAAGCCTAGTATCTCAGTCAAAGAGTACAGAAATTTTAGTCACTTTATTTGCATAATTGCAAAGTGCTTTCTAAAATAATTGCACTGATTCATAGTTCTATAAACAATGTACTAGTGTGCCTATCTTTACAACACCCCTCCAACCTTGACTGCTCTCACCTTTTTAATCTTTGTCTATTTTCTGAGTGTGAGGTGAATGAAACTTTAGGGTAGTTTTTGATATGCATTTCCCTTAATGTTGGTGATTAGGAACATTTTTCATATAGCTTTTTTAATAGTTTGCAAATTTTGGGAGGGGAGAACTATTGGTTCATTTCCTTTGATCATTTATGAATTGGGGAGTGGCTTTCAGTCTTAAGTATACACACATATCTCTCTATGTAGATTTCTAGAGACCTCTGCTAGTTATCAATATATCTTGGATAACAAACCTTATCTGAGAAATTTGATACAAAGATTTTCTTTTCTCATTTGACCACTTCTCTTCTTATCCTAGATGCAATAATTTTGTTTGTTTAGAAGATTTTCAGTTTCATGTGATCAAAGTTTTTTTTTTATCTTTTGTATTTACCTTACTCTTGCTTGATTAAGAATACATCCCTAACCTATAGCTATGAGAGGTATATAATTCACTTCTAATTCATTTGTGTTGTCATATTTGATATTAAGGTCACATATTCATTTTGAATTTTTTGTGTAACATGATGTAAGAAGTTGACCTAAGCCTAATTTCTGATGGACTGCTTTCTAGTTTTCCCAAGTTTTTTTTTGATCATGTAGAGAGTCTTTTCCTGATTAATTTATATTTTGGGTTTATAGAACACTGGGTTATTGAGTTCTATCATTTTTGATTCTCTTATCTAGTCTGTGACACCGATCTTTACTTTTTAAGCATTATCAAATTCATAATTTTAGTGGATTATATAATGTTATATAATATAGTCTATATTATATAACTATATGTATTAGACTTATCATATAACTATATGCAGTTACAGAATATATATTTCAAGTTATATAATGTTATATAATATAGTTTGTTGCATGAAAGTACTAATTGCCCTTCATCCTTAGATTTTTTTCTCACTCTTTTCCTTGATGTTGATCCTTGCCAATAACCCTGAGCAACAGAGGTTAAGTGACTTGCCTAGGGTCACCTAGCTAGTAAGGCTAAATTTGAACTTATGTCTTCCTGACTTCACAATTATCATTCTATCCACTGAGTCACCTAGCCAACACACACCTAACCAACACACAATAACTTGTATTCATCCACAAGTCTTCCACTTCCATGTTCATGAACTCTGATCTTATTTGATCACCATCTATTGTCATTTCACCTGACTTGTAAACCCAAATCCTGTTTTCTCTCTTTCCAATGATCTCTAATTCCTCCATACCTCAGTTCTTTCCCAAGTTTATGCCTCAGTACCAGTTATGCTTTTCTCCCTTCCCTATCTTGACCAATGCTATTCAACTAGTTCAATTGGTGAACCAATTCTACTCTACAGGGTCCTCTGTGATCTTGCAGAGACAATCTTCAGGGTTGCGTCATTCCCATCACCCAAAGCCTTTGATCCTATTCACATACTAGAGAAAATGACAAAACTTGTGTTGACTAAGTATACTACAAATTTGTTACATAATCTTAACAGGGCCTTCACTGTGACAAGGCAATACTTTTACAGTGGCCTAATTGATTCACTATCCCAGTCATCACAATTATTCCAAAAATTTCCATTTCTCTTTAAACCTCCCATGCCTTCCCCTCCCCCACACTCTAAGCTGAAAACCTTTCCTAGAATTTCTCTGGAAAAACTGAGGCCTTTCAGCAAAAGCTCAATCTTCCTCACTCCTCCTCATTTCATGTCACTCAGATACCTTCTGCTACTATTTCCTCCTTTAACCCATGTCACATGAAGTCACCCTCTCCTTTGGAAAAGGTAATCCCTACCAAAGTGATGTCATTTTACTACATCTTCTCCAGGAGATTGCCCCTTCTATCATCCTTATTCTCTCACTAATATTCAATTTCTCCCACTCTACTGGCTATTTCCCTACTACCTACAAACAGAAGGGGATTTGTTTCCTGGCTTCCTTCAAGTACAGGCTAAAATCCCACTTTCTGCAACAAGCCTTAGCCTTAGTGAATCTTAACCTTCTAAGATTATCTCCAATTTATTCCTGGATGTAACTTATTTTTGCATAATCATTTACATGTTGTCTCCCCCATTAGACTGTGAATACCTTGCTTGTAGGAATGATATTCTTACTTTTCTTTGTATCCCTAGGGATGCAAAGCACAATGAGAGAAGTGAGAGAGCACAGGAAAGAATCACTGTCATTGTAGTTTCTCTACCAAAGTTTCATTCAGAGAATGCCCCTGAACATTCATAAGAGTCCATTAAGGAGAAGACATACACAAGTGTACATGGTGAGTGTGAGAAAGGATTCAGCCAGCACTCATATTTTTTCCCTAAACTTCAGGAAGTACTTGTATATCAAAAAAAGTGCCTGTTGATTTCACTTGACTTCTGCAACTGGATTATTTAAGATGTCTATTTGGTTTTCTATTCGTTTGGGTACTTTATATTTTTGAAGGTATTCCTTAATTTTGTGTTCACTCTTTTGTTAATATCTAACTATGTATAATAGTTTCTGATTATTCATTATATTATTTCAGGTTTTGTTGTAATTTCATTTTTTCATATTTCTCTCCTTTTTTTTACACCAATTATACACCAAAAGTTTTTATGACCTCTTTATAGTTAAATCATGTATCCATTTGGAGCTTATCTTGGTATATAATATGAAGAGTTGGTCTAAACATCACTTCTGTCTTATCTCCTTTAAATTCTTGTTTGCTAAGTTTTTAAATTTTTTCCATGCCTATAAAAAAAAGTATTTCTTAATATCATTTTCTTAATTAACTCTCTTCCCTTAATGTCATTGTGAGGTTTGATTCTTTGATTCATTCATGATCCTTTTACCTATTTCTTTCTTCTCTAGTCTTTTTGTTCCTCTAGAATTAAAGTTTCTAAAGTACAAATTTTGAGTTCCCTCTTCTAAACAATTTCTTTATTATTGATTTGTAGATCTTGCCCCTTTCCCTTTTTTTGTTTTGTTATATATCACTCTCAGAAATATCAATTCCTGGGAAAGAATTTTTACAACCAGTGTCTCTGATAAGGGCCTCATTTCTAAAATATATAGAGAATTAACTCAAATTTATAAGAATACAAGTCTTTCCACAATTGATAAATGGTAAAAGGATATGAACAGGCAGCTCTCAGATGAAGAAAATTAAAGCCACCTATAGTCATACGAAAAATGCTCTAAATCACTATTGATTAGAGAAATGGACATCAAAACAACTCTCAGGTACCACAGGAAAATGATAATGTTGGAGAAAATGTGGGAAAATTGGAACATTAATGCATTGTTGGTGGAGTTGTGAAGTGATCCAACCATTTTGGAGAGCAATTTGGAGCTATGCCCAAAGGGCTATAAAAATGTGCATAACCTATGACCCAGCAGTACCACTTATGTATGTATGTATCCCAAAGATATCATAAAAATGGGAAGAGGACCCACATGTACAAATTTTTTTACATTTCTATTAATTTATTTATTTTTAGTTTTCAACATTCATTTCCACAAGATTTGGAGTTCTAAATTTTCTTCCCATCTCGTCCCTCCCCCCACCCCAAGATGGCATGCATTCTGAATACCTTTTCCCCTAATCTGCCCTCCCTTCTATCTCCCCTCCCTTCTCTTATCTCCTTCCCTTTCAATTTTCCTGTAGGGCAGGATAGATTTCTATACCCCATTTCTGTATATCTTATTTCCCAGTTGCATGTGAAAACAATTTTTTTTTAACATTTGTTTTTAAAACTTTGGGTTCCAAATTTTCTCCTTTCCTCTTTTTCCACCCACCCTCATTGAGAAGGCAAGCAACTCAATACAGGTTATACATGTGTAGTCATGCAAAACATTTCCATAGTAGACATGTTGTGGAAAATTAAGTATATTTCCCTTTACCCTAGCCTGCCCCCACCCCATTTTTTCTATTCTCTCTTTTGACCCTGTCCCTCCTCAGAAGTATTTGCTTCTGATTACCCACTCCCCTAATCTGCCTTACCCTTTATCATCCCCCACTCCCTTATCCCTTTCCCTCCTATTTTCCTGTAGGGTAAAATAGATTTCCATACCCAACTGAGTGTGTATGTTATTCCCTCCTTAAGCCAAATCCAATGAGAATAAGATTTACTCATTCCTTCTCATCTTCCCCCGTTTCCCCTCCACTGTAAAAGCCTTCTCTTGTCTGTTTTATGTGAGATAATTTACCCCATTTTACCTCTCCCTTTCTCCTTCTCCCAGTATAATCCTATCTCACCCTTTAATTTTATTCTCCAGATATCACCCCTTCATCTTCAACTCACCCTGTGCCCTCTATTTATCTATCTATCTATCTATCCATCTATCTATATGTGTGTGTGTGTGTGAGTGTGTGTGTGTGTGTGTGTGTGTATACATACCTATAATTTTTCCCTCCAACTACCCTAATACTGGCAAAGGTCTCATGAGTTTCAAATATCATCTTTCTATGAAGGAATGTAAACAGTTCAACCTTAATAAGTCACTTGTGATTTTCCTTTCCTGTTTACCACTTCATGTTTCTCTTGAGTCTTGTATTTGAAAGTCAAATCTTCTATTCAGCTCTGGTCTTTTCATTAAGAATGCTTTTAAGTCCTCTATTTTACTGAATGTCCATTTTTCTCCCTGAAGAATTATACTCAATTTTGCTAGGTAGGTGATTCTTGGTTGAAATTCTATCTCCTTTTACTTCTGTAATGTTATATTTCAAGCCCTGTGGTCCCTTACTGTAGAAGCTGCTAAATCTTCTGTTATCATGATTGTGCTTCCACAATACTTGAATTGTTTCTTTCTGACTCCTTGCAATATTTTCTCCTTGACCTGGGAACTCTGGAATTTAGCTACAATATTCCTAGGGGTTTTCCTTTGCCTGTGCAAATGGCTGTAAATAAAACCATTCACAACTTCTTGAAAATAATTTCTCTTTTGGGGGAATTTATGGCAGTATGGGAGGATTGTAGAAAATGTCTGGGTATAGGACCATATCCTATATCTTGTTAGTCATGTCCACCACTGGTTATATTCAAATATATCAATTACATTATTTTATTTAGTCATATATACTTTTGAATTTTTTATGAGGCAGTAGATACAGAGGGATGACCTCAAAGACAGAAAATTTAAGTCCTATCTGTGACTCATACTAGCCATATGATCCTGAGCAAATTACTTAACCTCTTAGTGGGCCCAAGCAAATCCCTAAGACTAAGAATTACAAAACAATTGCCCATATGCTTTGACATAGAGAGAATCCCCACAGACAACTCCCTATAAAGGTAAAATCACAGAGTATTACAATCTATATCTATATCTATATCTATCTATCTATCTATCTAGATCTAGATCTAGATCCATCTATATTCTTATAGATGGGTCTAGATAGAGATATACATTATGTTCCACCCTCTTGGGAAAGATATGTTCTCAGAACTTTAATTATCTTGATAATTAGCAAAATTTTCCACTTGGCAATGTGTATAGACAAGTCTTTTTCAAATATGTCATCTGTATGTAAATATGTATATATAGATATAGATACATTTGTGGGCATACATTCATATATAAAATGTGTTTGTGTATGTTTATGTATTCATGTGTGTGTGTGTATAAACACATACAGAGCTGTAACCCACAACCCTCACTGACCCCAAATACTCTGGATTCCCATAGACCTCACGAAGGTCAGTTACTCTTTTTGGCCCATGTTTCTGCTTGATATCTAAATATTTAATATATTTAATATTTAAAAGAAATAACAATTAAAATGAGAAAAATATGTAGGTAGTAAAATTGCAATTGAAAGTGGCATCAATTTGCTTTTTGAAAGATGTAGACAAATTTAATAAAATTAAATTGTTAATCTACACATATATGCAACTATTATTTGACACAATGTTAGAAATTCTAGTCACATGGAGTAAAACAAGAGACAGAAATTTGAGATACAAGCATTGGCAAAGATTAAAAAAAGTAAACATAACCCTTTATGGATGATGGCATATTTTATTTAGAAAACCTCCAGAGAATCAATGAAAGTTGAAAAAACTATTTCAGTAATATGGCAGGATACAAAATAAATCCCCCAAATCATTAGATTTTCTTCATATTATTAACAAAATCTCAATAGAATAAAGAGGAAGAGAAATTTTCTTTAATAGAGCAACAAAATGAACTAAATATCTAGGAGTTAACTTACCAACACAGAGAGGATCTGCTAATTAATTTTTTTTGGAACAAAAGAAAACCTAAGTAATTACTAAGTTATTCAAAGTTTGTGGCTAGATTGCACCAATATTGCATAAAAATGATATTACTTAAATGACTTTCCATTTTTAGTGCTACACCAATCCAATTACCAAAAGATTATTTCATAGAATTAGACAAAATAATAACAAAATTGACTTGGAGAAATGAGTAAAAAAAAATATCAAAAGATATAATAAAAAAAAGTATGAAGGAGAAGGTATTTTTATCACAAGATTTCAAACTATTTTACAAAGCATAAATTACCAAAAATACCTAAAGGTTTTTTTTTAATTGAAGAGTAGATCAGTAAAATAGACTAAATAAACATGACCTAAAAACTAGTGTACACAGTGTCTAGTATTAGACAAATTGCAGAACACAAATAATTGACAAAGGGCTTCTTTATTTGACAAGAACTGCTTAGAATAAAAATAGCAGTTTATTCAAATATAGAACTAGGCCAGTGGCTTAAAACAAATACCATAAGAAATTATAAACTAAAAATTGTCTAACTTTAAAAAGTAGAGAATGAAAGCCTATTATCTTCTAACAAATTATTTGTTTGAATTTTGGACTGCCAGGTGGAGCTGTAATCAAATGTAATAGAAGAGTTCATAAAAGACAAAATAACTATTCTCAATTATATAAAATTATTAAGCTTTTGTACAAATAACACCAAAACATCTAGAATCAGAAAAAAAATTAAAAGATTGGGGAAAACATTTTAACTTAGTACCTCTGAAAAAAGTCTGATGTTCAAAATCTTTTAGGAATTAATGAGATCAAGGTCCAATCCCTAAAAGACAAGTGTTCCAAGCAATGAACAAACAGTTTAAAAGCAGTTCTTGTCAGAAAAGTAAAAATTATAAAAATTCTCATACTCATCAAGTTAACAAAGATGTTAAAGATTGGGAAACTCTTGGTTGCAGAGACAATGAAAACACAGGCCCTCTAAGCTCCTTAGAGGAGCTGTAAATTGTTTCAACAATTCTAGAAAATAGTACAGAATTATAAAGGAAAAGTTAACGAATTGTTTACAGTCTTTGATCTTGAGATGCCTGTACTAGGACTATGTAACATTATTTCTGATAATAAATAAAATTAGAAAGCATATACTTGCCAAAGAAATGGCCAAACTATGGAACATGAATATAAACTAACCTCATTGTTGTTCATCTTATGTACTCCAAAAGGACCAATTGCATCACAATGTTGGTGTCAAGGTAGAGTGTGTTCAGCTGTGGCTGATCAGTCCAATACACCTCTGAATTCTTTACCACAGATCAGGCACAAATAGTCCATTTGAATATGTGGGATGGAGATGTCTCTAGATTTGCACATCTATCATTTCCTACTACAATTGTTACTGCAATCTGCTTTGCTCATAGAACACATCATCTTCTTTGATTTGGGCATACCATGCTGGATGGTCCTGTACCAGTGTCTCCCATGTCACAATCAATATTAAAGTTCTTCAGAGAGACCTTAAGCATGTCCTTGTACTGCTTCTTCTGACATCTGTATGAGCATTTGCCTTGTGCAAGTTCTCCATAAGATAGTCTTTTAAGTAAACATACATTTACAAGTTACATAGCCAGTACATCAGAGTTGCACTCTCTGTGGTAGAGTTTGAATGCTTGGCAATTCAGTTCAAGAGAGGTCTTCAGTATCTGGTACCTTATCTTCATGTCAAAATTATTTTCATAATAATATCAATACATTATTTGCCTATTAAGATGCCCCTCTCCTTTCCAACTATATATTGTATGTGGCTGGATTTTCTTCTTATACTTCAATCAAAACCAACAAAACACAACAGAATGAACTCTCTGCACTAATATTAGCCTAAAAGATGGACTTTTGGAACTTAAATAGGCTTATCTAAAGCTATTGACCTTCATCTATTCTATCACTAATCTCTTAATATTCTTACTAATTGTTGCTGCTTTTTAAAAATTTTATATTAATTTATTTTGATTTATCAATAATCACTTCCATGTGCTTTTGAATTTAAAATTTTTCTCCCCCTTCCTCCTCACCACCCTCCCCAAGATGGCGCACAATCTGATATAGGCTATACATTTACATTCATGTTAAACATATTTTTCACATTAGTTGCTGCTTTAATTGATGGCTGTGGGGCCTGGGCTGTTAATAGCATCCTAGGAGTCACTGCCATTCCCAAGGTTCTGGGGACCAAAGTTCCAGTTTGTCTTGTTCTGAGGGTAGGTAGCAGTTTAACTTGCCTAGCATATGCCACTTCTTATTTTTCTCATAAATCTCTTGCAGCCTCAGCGCCTCAGTTAGGCTGGCTTGCCTGCTCTGTAGGAAGAAGATGATTGGCAGGTGATGGGATTGGCTGGCACCTTCTCAATAGGACATGCTTCCTTGGAAGTGACACAGGAGTTGCTTACAAAAGATAGACCACAGGAGTTGACAAGATCAAAACTAACAGGCACAGCCTAAAGCTATATCTTGCTGTGAGCTGAATGGAAGAGAGCAGCAACAAACAGTAGTTGTTTCCATGACACTATCTATCCATCTCATCCTCTGCCATCCCCTTCTCCTTCTGTCTTCAACCTTTCCAATATCAGAGTCTTTTCCAATGAGTCCTGTTTTCTGATTATATGGCCATAATATTTAAGTTTCAGCTTCAGTATTTGACCTTCCAGTGAATAGCCTGAATTAATTTATTTAAGTATTGACCAATTTGATCACCTTGCTGTCCAAGGAACTCTCAAAAATTTTACCAGCACCGTAATTCAATTCAAAAGAATCAGTTCTGTAGCACTGAGCTTTCCTCATAGCCAGACATTGCTATGGGAAAAACTATAGGTTTGATTATACATAACTTTATGGGCAAGGTGAGGCCTCTGCTTCTTAGTACATGGTACAGATTTGCCATAGCTTTCCTTCCAAAGAACAAACATCTTTTAATTTCATGGCTGCAGTCAACTGCAGTGACCTTTGAGCCCAAGAATGTAAAATTTGAAACTGTTTCCATTTCTTTTCTATTTGCGAGGAAGTGATGGGACCAGTTGCCATTATCTTAGTTATTTTAGAATACCTTAAATTAATTAATCACTTCCACTTCATATTCATAAGGGATGTTATTTAGGTCATACCTATATGGTCTGACGGTTTTCCCTGCTTTTTTCAATTTGAGTCTGAATTTTGCAATAATAAACTCACGATCTGAGCCACAGTCAGTTCCATATCTTCTTTTAATTGACTACATAGAGCTTTTCCACCTTTGGCTGCAAACCATATAATCAATCTGATTTCAATGTTGACCCTCTGGTCATGTATAAAGTCACCTTTTGGGTTGTTGAAAAACAGTGTTTGCTATGACCAGTGAGTTATCTTGACAAAACTCTATTAATCTCTGCCCTGCTTCATTTTGTACTCCAAAAACAAACTTTCCTGTTATTTTAATTGTCTTTTAATTTCCTGCTTTACATTCTAATACCCTATGATGAATGTGACATCTTTATTGACATTATTTCTAGATGTTGCAGGTCTTTGTGGAACTGATTAACTTTGGCTTCTTTGGCATCAATGGTTGATTGATAGATACAACAATCATAGACTTGTATTGCTGTGATGTTGAACAGTTTGCCTTGGATTCAAACAGATATCATTCTGTTATTTTTGAGATTTACCCCTATACTGATTTTCTCACCCTTTTATTGACTATGAAGACTATTCCATTTCTTCTAAGGGATTCTTGTCCACAGTAGCATATATGAATATCACCCGAATTAAATTCACCCACACCTATTACTGACACCCAGGATGTCTTTCCATCTCCTGCTTGACCACATCCAGCTTACCTTGATTCATAGATCTTATATTCTATGTTCCTATATGGTATTGATCTTTACAGCATCAGACTTTTCTTCATCACCAGACATATGTGCAACTGAGCTTCCTTTTAGCTTTGGCTCAGCCACTTCATTCTTTCTGGAGCTGCTTGTAGTTGTCTTCTGCTCTTCCCCAGTAAATACGTTGGATACTTTCTGACCTAAGAAGCTTATTTTCTGGTGTCATATCTTTTATCATCGTAATACTGTCCGTGGGGTTTTCTTGGCGAAGATACTGGAGTGGTTTGTGGTTTCCTTCTTCAGAGAATCATCTTTTGTCCGAACTCTGCACTATAACTTGTTCATCCTGGGTAACCTAGTGTCATTGTGCTAAGCAAGCTCCTCCACCATGGCAAAGCAACGATCCAGGAAAAGCATGGGTTCCTTAGCTGCTCTCATTTTCATACCGGAAGGCTTTGTAAGTACAACTATATTCATTCTTGGGTTATTGGTTACTCCTGTCCACATCTCCAAGGTCTCTGTCCTCTCTGGTTACAATTTGAAACTATTTCCCACCACTTTTAAAGGGCAAATAGTAGCAATATTCTAGCTAAAAACAATAGTGAAATTACCCACATCTCTCAGTAACTTATATAGAGTCCTCTGAGACTTTCATTATATTGACTCAGTCTCCCCATGAGCAATTAACTTCCCCATTTGTTTAGATCTATATTTGTATGAAAAGTGTTTTAACTCAGATTTTGATGTTGGGATGAAATAAGTGACTGAAAGTCACTGAACTTTAACAAAGGAGATGGTTTACTTTGACCTTACACAACAAAAGTACAGAGCAAACATATAGTGGCACTGGCTTTTCTGGATGTGTCATCTATCATCTCCAACTGGAAAGGTATCTTTTGACTCAGTAAGTCATTGGGTATGGTGACTTGCATGTTCTCAAGCACCCCAAAAGTCTAAGAGGCCCTAACTACACTAGGCTGGGACTTTCAATACCCCCAGACCAAGAAACTACATTGGGGAAGCCAGGATCAATCAGATTGAATGGTGGGGGCAAGAAGCTGAATCAGACATGTCAAGGAAGTCAGAAAAGCTATATTAGGTATATTCTCATCCTATCATAGAAAGTTTCTTGAGAGCAGAACTTTCTTCCTTTTGTCTTTCTGTTCCCAGGGCTTAGCATAGTGCCGGATACATAGTAGGTTTATTCTCTTTACTTACTCTTCTCTTTGTGTATAGAGTCTAATACATAAATTTAATAAATGATTATTTGTTCATTCATTCATTCATGTAGTAGCATGATTGGTCTTGTTAAGTATCAGAGCTACTTTATTGTCAGAGACATCATAGATTTAATTTGCATTTCTTGTGTGTGTGTGTGTGTGTGTGTGTGTGTGTGTGTTTGTGTCGGAGAGAGTCAGACTTGAAAATGAATTTGAGTTGTTCTTAATTCCTTACACAGTTGAGATTACACTGGAAAAAATGATGGACTCTGTACTATTATACTTTGAGAGAGCACTCCCAGTATATATGAGAACTCGCATGGAGCCACTATCAAACACTATTCTGCTATTTGCTTTTGAAGCTTTGGTTCCTAAATTGTTCCACTGATCAATTGGCCAATTTTTAAACCAAGTGGTTTTGAGCAACACTGCTCTATAGTATAATTTAAGATCTGATACTGTTAACCCCAATTCTTTCTCATTTATTTTCATTATTTCTCTTGAGATTCATATTTTGTTTCTCAAGATGATTTTTTTAAAATTCTAGCTCTATAAAAGTTTGATTGGTATGTGATGAATATTTAAATTTATTTAGGCAATATTATTAGGTCCTAACCACAAACAATTAATATCTAATTATCTGTGGATAAGATGGTGGAATAAGGCAAGAAATTACCTGGCTCTCCCAAATTCCCCTACAAATAATTTAAAATAATGACTCAAAGTGAACTTTAGAGTGACAGAAATAATGAAAAGTGAGGATAAAGCAGCCATCAAGACTAAGATAACTTGACAGGACATTAGGAAATACCTGACCTCCTGGGGTGGTGGTCTAGCCTGACTGAAGTGCAAATACAAAAAAGCAGGCACGGATGGCAACCTGAGTTTCAGGAACTTTTGCCCCACAGACAGTGTGGGAGCTGGCCAGCTCATCAGGGAAAGATTTTAGGGCCCTCCCAACAGGGCCCAGGTGTGATGACCAGATGCAATCCCAAGATGTGGCTGTAAGAGAGAAGTGAACACATGCCAATGAGTGTAGTAGCAGAGGGGTAGGACCCTGCTGGATGTGTTCACTTACAGGAGAAAAGAGTCTCTGGTTTTGGTTCCAGGCTTGCAGCCACCAGAAGAACTACAGGAAATAAAAGCATTTGCAGTGACAGTATTCCTGGGGGCTCTGGTCACAGCTCAGGAGCAGAAAGGAGTACCTAAGGTCAGGCCCCAAATTAGATCTGCGAAAAAAATAGCATGAAAAACCTGAAGCTTGAGACATTATCCTCCACACCTCAGGACTATATTCTAACACAAAGTTAACAGTCAAAACATAAGCCACTTTTAAAAAAATAATGAGTAGGCAAAGGAGAAAGAATTCAACCATAGATAGCTACCGTAATAGAGACATTCTGGATTCAAACTCAGAAGACAGTGAAGTCAAAATAGCTACCTCCATTACAAAGAAAAATGTGAAATGGTCACAATCCCAAAAACAGTCCTTGGAAAGCTTAAAAGGGACCTTAAAAATAAAATAAGAGAAGTTGAGGAAAATTAAGAAAAAATAAGAGTAATGAAAGAAAATCAAAAAAATTATGAAAAGAAAGTTAACTGGGGAAAAAAGAAGTCCAAAAACTTATGGAAAAAAATAACTCCTTAAAAATTAGAATTGGGTGAAAAAGAAGCTAATAACTCCATAAGACACTAACAAACAGTAAAATAAAATCAAAAGAGTGAAAAAATAGAAAGTAATGTGAAACTTCTTTTAGAAAAGCAGCTACCTGGAAAACAGATCAAGGAGAGACAATATAAGAATTGTTGGACTACCTGAAAGTTATGATACAAAAAATAATAATAATCTAGACACAATACTTCAAGAAATTATTGAGGAAAATTGCCCTGAAGTTTTAGAACTAGAGGGTAAAATAGAAATTGAAAAAAAAAATCCACCAATTACCACCTAAAAGGGATCCCAAGATGAAAACTCACAGAAATATTAGTTTTGAAGCTCCCAAGCTAAGGAAAAATTACTACAAGCATCTAGAAAGAAATAATTTAAATACTGTGGAGCTACAGTCAAGATAACACAGTTTCTACATTAGAAGATTGAAAGGCATAGAATATGATATCCTGAAGAGCAAAGGAACTGGGCTTGCAACCCAGAATAACTTACCCAATAAAGCTGAGTATAATCCTGCATGGAAAAAATTGATACTTAATGAATTAAAGGACTTTCAGATATTCATGAGGAAAAAACCAGAACTGAATAGACAATTTGGCATACAAGATTCAGAAGAAACATAAGAAGGTACATATTAAAGACCAATTACAAGGGATTTAATAAGGTCAAACTTTACTTCTTATATGGGAAAATGTTATCTGTAAGTCTTAAGAATGTTATCATTACTGGAATAGTTTGAAAGTGCATACATAAACTTGGGGTTGAGTTGAATATGATGAGATGATCATAAAAAAATAAAAGTGGGTAGGAAGAGGTACAATGGAGCAACTATCTCATACAAATGAAGTGTGAATGGTAGAACTGTTACAGTAAAGGGCAGCAAGGGGTAGAGTGCTGGTAGTGCTAGGAACTTATTCTCATAAGAACTGAGTTAAAGAGAGAATAACATATACATCTAGAAGGGTATAAAAGTCCTCTTAATTTACAGAGAAATAGAATGACAAGGGGATAGGATAAGGGAGGGACTCAAAAAGGTGTGCAGATCAAGCAATAGGAGGGCAGGAGGAGAGGATAAAGGAGAGATTTTTAGAAGGGGTGTGAATTAAGGAGGCCTTCATCATAAGTAAATTAGACACCTGAGGAGGGATAGGGTAAAAAGAGTGGAAGAGAAGGATAAACTGTGAGGGAAAATAGAAAGGAGAAAAATACACAACTAGTAATTATAACTTTGAATGTGAATAGAATGAACTCACCCATACAATGAAAACAGCAAAATGGATTAAAAATCAGAATCCTGTTGTTTACAAGAAACACACTTAAAAATGAGAGATACACATGGAGTGAAAAAAAAAATGGGCTTGAGTAGAATTTACTATGATTCAGTTGAAGTAAAAACAAAAAAAGTAGGGGTAGCAATCATGATCTCAAACAAAGTGAAAGCTTTTAAAACAGATTTATTTAAAAGAGATAAACAGAGGAATTACATTATGATAAAAAGTATCATAGAAAATGAAGCAATGTCATTACTAAACCTATATTATCAAATGCTATAGCATACAAGTTTTTAAAGGAAAAGCTAAATGAATTGCAGGTGAAAATATATAGCAAAACTATAATAGTGGGGGGGGTTTCAACCTTCTCCTCTCAGAACTAGGTAAATCTAACCAAAAAATAAATAAGAAAGAAGTCAAAGAGATTAATAGAATCTTATATGGGTGAGATATGATAGGTGTCTGGAGAGAAATGAATAAGAATAGAAAGGAATATACCCTTTTCTCAGTGATTCATGGCACCTTTACAAAAATTGACCAGATGTTAGGGCATAAATGTGTTATAGTTAAATGCAGAAAAGCAAAAATATTAAATGCATCTTTTATAAATCATAGTGCAATAAAATTATATTCAATGAGACACCATGGAAAGAGATTAAAAATTAATTGGAGACTAAATAACCTAATATTAAATAATGAATGGATTAAAAAAAAGTCATAAAACAATAAATAACTTTACTAAAGACAACAATAATAATGAGACAACATTTGGGATGCAGAAAAACTGGTAATCAGAGGAAAATTTATATCTCTAAACATCAATAAAAAAGAAAAAGAGCAAACTAATGAATTGAGTATGCAAAGAAAGAATTGATTACAAATCCCCAATTAAACACCAAATTAGAAATCTTAAAAATTAAAGGTGAAATTAATAAAATTAAATTTAAGAAAACCAACGAATTAGTAAATAAAACTAGGAGTTGGTTTTACGGGGGAAAAACAATAAAATAGACAAACCATTGGTTAATATGAGTTTTTAAAGGGGAGAAAAAACCAAATCACTCATATCAAAAATGAAAAGGGTGAATACACTAATAATGAAGATGAAATCAAAGCAATTATTAGGAGTTATTTTGCCCAATTGCATGCTAATAAATTTAACAATATAAATAAAGTGGAAGAATATTTTTTAAAAAATAAACTACCTACATTAACAGAAGAGCAAATAGGCTCTCTAAATAAAGCAATTTTTTTATAAAGAAATTGAACAGGCCGTAAATGAACTTCCTAAGAAAAAAAGTATCAAGACCAGAGGAAATCTACCAAATATTTAAAAATCAACCAATTCCAATATTAAATAAATTATATGGAATAATAGGCAAAGAAAGATTCCTACCAAACTCCTTTTATGAAACAAATGTAGTACTGATACCTAAACCACAAAGAGTGAAAACAGAGAAAATTATAGAACAATTTCACTAATGAATATGGATTCAAAAATTCTAAATAAAATACTAGCTAGATGACTACAACAATATATCACAAAGAGTATACATTTTGACCAAGTGGGATTTATACCAGGAATAGATTATATCAATAACAATAGTGACAAAAATTATATGATTATATAAATAGATGCAGAAAAAAGCTTTTGACAAAATATAACACATTCTTATTTTTTAAAAATCACTTAAAAGCATAGGTATTGATGGATTTTTCCTTAAAATGATAAGAAACATCTATGTAAAATTATCAGAAAGCATTATATGTAACAGGGGTAATAGCTTTCTCAATAAGATCAGGAGTAAAACAATTATGCCCATTATCACCAAAATTATTTAATATTGTATGAGAAATGCTAGCAATGGTAAAAAGAGAAGAAAAAGAAATTGAAGGAATCAGAATGGGGAACAAGGTAATAAAACAATCTCTTTTTGCAGATGATATGATGATATACTTGAAAAATTCTAGAGATTCAACTAAAAAGCTAGCTGAAACTAAACAAAGCAAAGTAGTAGGATATAAAATAAACCCACATCAATCATTAGCATTTCCATTTATCATCAATACAATCCAGTCAAAGAGAAAATAAGAGCAACCTCGCTTAAAATAATTACAGACAATAAAAAACCCCTGAGAATATACCTGCCAAGACAAACTCAGAAACTATATGACCATAATTATAAAACACTTAAAGTCAGATTTAAATAATTGAAATACGAATTGTTCATGGATGGGCAGAACCAATATAATAAAAATGAAAATTCTACCTAAACTAATCTACTTATTCAATGCCATCCCAATTAAATTATGAAAAATAATTATTTTATTGAGCTAGAAAAAAATAATAACAAAATTCATTTAGAAGAACAAAAGGTCAAGAACTTTAAAGGAATGAATGAAAAAATGTAAAGGAAGGAGGGGTAGCAATACCAGATCTTAAACTGCATTATAAGGTAGTAATTATCAATACTATCTGGTACTGGCTAAGAAATAAAAAGATGAAAGAGTGGAACAGAGTAGAAATACAATACACAGTAGTAAATTATTATAATAACCTTGTGTTTGACCAAAGTAAAGATTTAAGCTTTTGGGATAAGAATCCACTATTTGGTAAAAAAAAAAATTGGGAAAAGTGAAGAGCAGTCTGGAAAAATTGGATGTTATATTCCTATTAAACATATTTTCACATTAGTGATGTTATAAGGAAGAATTAGAGCCAATAGGAAAATCCACCAGAAAGAGGAAATAAAACAAAACAAAAGAAAAAAATTAGCAAATAATATGCTTCAATCTGCATTCAAACTTCATAGTTCTTTCTTTGAATGTGGATAGCATTCTTTATTATGAGGCCTTTGGAGATGTCTTAGATCTTTGCATTACTGAGAAGAGCTAAGTCTATCAACATTAAACATAGCACAATGTGGCTGTTACTATGTACAACATTCTCCTGGTTCTGCTCACTTCACTCAGTATCAGTCCATACAAGCCTTTTCTGGTTTTTCTGAAGTCTGCCCGCTCATCATTTCTTATAGCACAATAGTATTCCATTACATTCATATACCACGACTTGTTCAGTCACTCCCCAAATGGTGGGCATCCCTTCAACTTCCACAAAAAGAGCTGCTATAAATATTTTTGTACATGAGGGTCCTTTTCCCATTTGTATGATCTCACTGGAATACAGCCCTAGAAGTGGTATTTCTGGGTCAAAGGGTATGCACAAGTTTATAGCCTTTTGGGCATAGTTTCAAATTGCTCTCCAAAGTGGTTGGATCATTTCACAGTTCCACCAACAATGCACTGGTGTTCCAATTTTCCCACATCTTCTCCAACATTTATTATTTTCCTGTTTTGTCATGTCAGCCAATCTGATAGGTGTGATGTGATCCCTCAGAGTGGCTTTGATTTGCATTTCTCTAATCAATAGTGATTTAGAGCATTTTTTTGTGTGTGTGTGACTATAGATGGCTTTAATTTCTTCATGTGAGAACTGTCTGTTCATCTCCTTTCACCATTTATCAATTGGGGAGTGACTTGTATTCTTATAAATTTGACTTAATTCTCTATATATTTTAGAAATGAGGCTCTTATCAGAGACAGTGGTTGTAAAAATTCTTTCCCAGTTTTCTACTTCCCTCCTAATCTTGGTTGCATTGGCAGTGAAATTATTATCATAGCACTCTTTCACAAATACTTATCATTAGTACTAAAATACATGATGACCAAATATCCATGAAAATAACATTTCTTTTAGCTACAGGGCAAATGATAAAACTTGTTCCACTATCCCCTTTCATTGGTTCTCTAAGTAAAATCTATGATCCATCCTTCCATTTAGCTACAATTTCCTTCTTTCTTCTGGATGTATTTGTATTAAGAATGTCAAGATTAATGTGATTGTGTTCCCCCAACAATATGTCCAGTCATTGGTCATTGGCTATGATCTCACATTTAGAGCATCAACAATCATATTAAAGCTGTTGTCTAAAAACTGTGATTTTTAGCACCTTCTGCATATATTCTTGCCACCCTGCTACTATCACTACAGAAGCATAAGAGAGCCATTCAGGATAGAGAAACATTTTAAAGTTTTCTTAGTTTCATAGGTTGCCATGGACAAACAATTTCATTTCTAGGTAGCCAGCTTACTTGTGATAAATTTCTCCAACACAGTCCATTCCTGAAGCTATACTCAAACCTTTTCAACAAAGTAGAATTTGCCAAAGTCTGCACTACTCGGACAAGCATTGAGATTCCAGGATCATCTTCAGATATGCTGTATTATCTAACTTGGTAATGTCATCGTCTCCCATGGATTGAATTGAATTATCAACTCTATCTAGATGATTCTCAGATCAACTATCTATCAAACCCTAACGTCTTTCCTGACTTTCCATCTCACTTCACCAGCTCCCTCTTGGACATGTCAAATTGGATGTCCCATAGATGCTTTAAACTCAATTTGTTCAAAACAGAATTCCTTATTTTCTACCTCAAACTCTCCTCCCGCTCAAATTTATAATTCTCCCGGTCACATAGGCTCACAATCTAGATGTCATCTTCAACTCCTCACTCACACTCACCCCACGCATACAATCTGTTGCCTAGTTCTGTCAATGCAACCTTCACAACATCTTTTGTCTGCCCCTTTTTCTTCTCTAACACTGCTATCACCCTGGTACAGGTTATTACCTCAATATTGTTATTGCAATAGCTTTCTGGTTGGGCACCCTAACCCAATATTCTCCCTATTCTAGGCCATTCTCTACCCAGCAGCCAAAGTGATCTTCCTGAAATGTAGATCTGAGTCAATGTAACCCCAATGTGACCCTATTACCTCTAGAATAAAATATAAAATTCTCAATTTGGCTTTTAAAGCCCTTCCCAAACCGACATCTTTCTATTTTTCCATCTTAATTGCAGCAACCACTTATAGGCCCAATCTCAATACTCTCAATTAGTCAAGTAATTCTCCCTTCTCCTCTTCAACTAGTCCTGTTTGTTCGCTTTTAAAAAATTCTTTCTTTTTTCCTTTCCAGAGAGATCCAAAGTATTCTCATGATGCCTTGAAAGCAATTTATGTTCCAAAGACAACTCAACTACTGATGGAGCCACACTGATGAGGGAAAAGGACAACCAATGCTGAAGGCATTGACCTCAGGTTGAAGTCAATCCCTTTCTACCCAAACTTACAACTGAAGAAGAGGTTTTAAATGTCATTAGGTTCCTCTTATATGGCAAAACACCTTGTGCTGATTCCATTCCAGCAGAAATTTACAAGGCAGGGGACCCACTGCTTATACAAAAACTGACTAAAACATTCCAGGTTACATAACAAGAGGAGGCTATCACTCAAGGATGCCTCTATCAGCTATATAAAGGAAAAGGAAATGGGTTGTCCTGTGACCACCTCTCTGCCAGCAAGATTCTTGCTAGAGTTCCTCTTAATAGGCTGATCCTTCACCTATAATATGCTCATCTATCTGAGAGCCAGGGTGTGGCTTCAGAAAAGACCGAGGAATGGTCAATATTGTGTTTGTTGTCCCGCAACTCCAGAAGAAATGCCAGGAACAATATTAACAAAGAGATTACAGCATTTTATCATGAGGATAATATACTATGACAAGGTGCAATTTATACAAGGAAGGCAGGTCTGGTTCAATATTAGGAAAATTATCAGCATAATTGACCATATCTGTAACAAAACTAACAGAAATTATATGATTATGTCAATAGATAGAGAAAAAGCTTTTGACAAAATTCAACACCCAATTCTTATTTTTAAAAAAACGCTAGAAAGCATAGGAGTAAATGGAATTTTGTTTAAAAATGATAAGCAGTATCTATCTAAAACAATCAGCAAGCATTATATGAGCTAGAAGCCTTCTCAATAAGATCAGGGGTGAAAGAAGGATGCCCATTATCACCACTATTATTCAATATTGTAATAGAAATGCTAGCTTTAGCAATAAGAGAAGAAAAAGAAACTTAAGGAATTAGAATAGGAAATGAGGAAACAAAACTATCACACTTTGCATCCCAGAGGATCAACTAAAAAACTGCTTGAAATAATTAACAACTTTAGCAAAGTTGCAGGATATAAAATAAACCCACATAAATTATTAGCATTTCTATACATTACCAACAAAGCCCAGCAGCAAGAGATAGAAAGAGAAATTCCATTTAAAATAATGGAAGACACCATAAAATACTTGGGAGTCTACCTGCCAAGACAAACCCAAGAACTATATGAACACAATTACAAAACACTTTTCACACAAATAAAGTCAGATCTAAACAAATGGAAAAATATCAGTTGCTCGTAGGTAGGCCAAGCTAATATAATAAAAATGACAATTCTACCTAAATTAATTTACTTATTTAGTGCCATACCAATCAAACTACCAAAAATTATTTTGTAGGGCTAGAAAAAATAATGACAAAATTCATCTGGAAGAACAAAAGGTCAAAAACATCAAAGGAATTAATGAAAAAAGTGCAAAGGAAGGTGACCCAGCTGTATGAGATCTAAAATTATGTAATAAAGCAGCAATCATCAAAACTATTTGGTACTGGCTAAGTATTAGAGTGGTAGATCAGTGGATCAGATTAGATACACAAGACACAGTGGTAAATTACTATAGTTATCTACTATTTGATAAACTCAAAGATTCCAGCTTCTGGGAAAGAACTCACTAATTGACAAAAACTGCTGGGAAAACTGGAAAATAGTATGGCAGAAACTGGACACAGACCAATATCTTACACCCTATACCAAGATAAAGTCAAAATGGGTATAGAATTTAGATATAAAGACTGAGACTATAAGCAAACTAAGAGAGCAAAGAATAGTTTACCTTTCAGATCTATGGAGAAGGGAAGAATTTATGACCAAACAAGGGACAGAGAACATTATGACATGCAAAATGGATGATTTTGATTACATTAAATTAAGAAGTTTTTGCACAAACAAATCCAATGCATCCAAGATTAAGAGGGAAGCAGAAAACTGGGTAAGAATTTTTACAACCAGTGTCTCTGATAAAGGCCTCATTTCTAAAATATACAAAGAACTGAGTGAAATTTATAAGAATACAAGTCATTCCCTAATTGATAAATGGTCAAAGGATATGAACAGGCAGTTTTCAGAGGAAGAAATCAAAGCTATCTATAGTCATATGAAAAAATGTTCTAAATCACTATTGATTAGAGAAAGGCAAATCAAAATGCCTCTGAGGTACCACATCACACCTATCAAATTGACTAACATGAGAAAACAGGAAAATGATAAATGTTGGCGAAGATGTGGGAAAATTGGAACACTAATGCATTGTTGGTGGAGTTGTGAATTGATCCAACCATTATGGAAAGCAATTTGAAACTAAGCCCGAAGGGCTATAAACTTGTGCATACCCTTTGACCCAACAATACCACTTCTAGGTCTGTATCCCAAAAAGATAAAAACGGATAAAGTACCCACATGTACAAAAATATTTATAGCAGCTCTTTTTGTGGTGGCCAAGAATTAGAAATTGAGAGGATGCCCATCAGTTGGTGAGAGGCTGTACAAGCTGTGGTATATGAATGTAATGGAATACTATTGTTCTATAAGAAATGATGAGCAGGTGGATTTCAGAAAAATCTGGAAAGCCGTACATGAACTGATGCTAAGTGTAGTGAGTAGAACCAGAAGAACATTGTAACGGCAACATTGCACAATGATCAACTTTGATAGACTGATCTCTTCTCAGCAATATGATGATTCAAGACAATTCCAAAAGACTCATGATAGAAGATGCTGACCACATCCAAAGAAAGAACTATGGAGTCTGAATACAGATTGAAGCATACTATTTTCACTTTTTTGTTTTTTTTTCTTTCTTGTGGTTTTTCCTTTTTGTTCTTATTCTTCTTTCACAATATGACTAATGTAGAAAAATGTTTAACATGGCTGTACATGTATAATTGCTTGCTATCTTGGAAAGGGGGAAGGGAAGGGAAGGAGGGAGAAAAATTTGGAACTCAAAATCTTATAAATATGAATGTTGAAAACCATCTTTACATGTAATCAGTAAAAAATAAAATACTATTAAGAAATAAAAAATGCATCAAAGGGAAGCACATTATATTATTTAAAAAAAGAAAAGAAATGCCAGGAACAAAACAAAGGTTTATACACAACATTCATCAATCTGACCAAGGCCTTTGATATATGAGCTGTGAGGGCTTGTAGAAACTATGTCAAAATTTAGTTACTCAGGGAAGTTCCTCAGTATTGTATGTCCATTTCATCACAACATGCTTACACAGGTTCTGGATAGTGGATGGTGCTCTCGTGCTTTTTCAATCCCCACCAGAGTGAAGAAGAGCTGTGTGTTTGCTCCTGTGCTTTTTAGCATGATGTTTTCAGTGATGCTGTCAAATACCTTCAACAAGGATGAAAATGGCATCAAGGTCTATTAACTGCATTGACAGCAAATAATTTAACTTGAAATGGTTATATGCGAAAACCAAAGTGGATAAAGAATTGGCACACAACTTTTTGTTGGCAGATGATTGTGCACTTAATGCAGCCTCTGCAGCTGAGACGCAACAAAGTATAGATCAATTCTCTGCCACTTGTGCTAACTTTGGCCAAATAATTAACACCAAGAAAACAGAGATTCTCCACCAGCTAGCACCTCACCATCCGTATGTCAAAGCAACAAGTTATAGCAAATGAAGAAATTTTCAATGATGTGGGTAAGTTTGTTTACCTTGAGAGTATACTTTCTTTTTTTTTCAACAGAATGTTTTAATTCAGTAGATCAATCTTCTTTAAAAAGTAACCATCAAGCAATAAAAAAAATTATAGCATTTTTAAAATGTTCTCTGCAAAAATAAAAACATTTCCAATGTGCTTGAATTGGTCTGTTGTTATACAAAGAGCACAAAATTGCAAATAACAAAGAAGTATATTAACTGATTCAAAAGAATCCACAGACAATATAAAATATATTTTAATATGCATCAAAGGACAGAATATATTGTATGTTTTCTCCTGTATTTTCTTTAGAAGATACTCCATTTGTAAGTTCAGATTTGGTTGGCCTTTTTTAGTCCTTTTGCTCAGTACTTTATATGCTTCCATTTTCTTCTTTTTTGTAGCACTGCTGTGCTGCTTCTCTTTCTTGTTTTCTCCTCTCAGACTCCTGCTTCTTAGCAGCACGCTTAGCTTGTACCCATTCATACTCTTCTTTTGCCTTTTGGTTTAATGTTTTTTTTTCTTATTTCTTTTTGGAGTGATAATAGGGTTCACTGTTGTGCTACATTCTTCTTCTGGCAAAGGTTGTTTTTCTTTTTTATGTTGTCTACTGAGCATTTCTTCTTCAGCTAAATACAGATGTTTTAAATGCTCTGGATATCTTTCTGTAAACTGAGACTCTTGTGAAATTTGTTCCTTTTTTGCTTTCCTTAGCAATTTCTTGTACTCTTGCTGAATCTTTTGTTTCCTCTGAAATGCAAATCCTTGTCCCTCACGGACACTGCCAGAGAAAACATTCCTCGAGTTCTCCTGCCACATCCGCTGCTGTTGCTACCACTTCTTGAATCCGAGGCATCTGGCCGGCCCGCCCTGCGCCTGGGCCCCTCCGGCCCGCACCAGGAGTATACTTTCTAGACATGTCCACATAGATGATGAGATTGATGCACACATTGCCAGAATTAGCTCAGCATTTGGGAGGCTTGGAAAGAATATGTGGAAGAGAAAGGTTAGGCTGCCTATCAAACTGAAGGTCTACAGCGTCATTGTGCTGATCTCATTGTGTGCCTATGAAACCTGGACAGTCTACCAGAGCCATGCCAGGAAATTGAACCACTTGCATTTAAATTGTTTTAGAAAGATTCTGAAGATCACCTGGCAGGATAAGGTACTGGACACTAAGGTCTGTTCTCAAGTTGAACTGTCAAGCATTCAAACTCTACTGCAGAGAATGCAATTCCAATGGGCTGCCCGTTGTTTGAATAACAAACACACCTTTGCCTAAAAGACTATTTGATGGAGAACTCACACAAGGCAGGCACTCACATGATGGTCAGAAGAAGCAGTACAAGGGAACTCTCAAGGTCTGTCTGAAGAACTATGATATCGATTGTGAGACATGGGAGGCACTGGCACAGGGCTGTTCAGAATGGCTTGACCAATTTAAGAAGGTGCTGTGCTCCATGAGCAAAGTAGAATTCCATTAGCTCAAAAGAAACATGATATGCACAAATTTAGAGACATCTGCAAGCCAATGTCTCTACTCAACCTGTGTAGAGACTTCTGAGTTCATGCTGGTATGATCAGCCACAGCCAGACACATTGTACGTTGACCTCAACATCATGTTGTCATTTTGGTCCTCTTCAAGTACAAAGGACAAACAACAATATGGGAATATGTTTTGCATGGCTGCATATGTATAGTCTATACTAAACTAAACAGTTTAAATAGCCTTCTCAAGGAGTGGAGAGGGGCGGGAGGGAAAAAGAACTTGGAACTCAAATTTTTTTTAAATGAACATTAAAATTTGTTTTTACATGTAATTGAAAAAAAAATTATAAAAATTTTCACCAAAAAAAAGAAATTAAGAAAATAAGTATAGGCTTATTTGTATTGTATTGCATATGTAATATATAAAGTATTATACATGTGAGTATTGTAAGTATATATTATTTAGTATATATTACAGTATGTATCGTGTATATATAATATATTTTTATAATATTAATATTATATGGAACATATGTTATATGTAATTATATATTATTTGTTATATTTAATTATATATTACAAGCATAGTGTAAGTATATATTATTAAGTAAGTATATATATATATTATATATGCAAGAGTATTGTTCTTACAGATGATATAATGATTTACTTAGAGAAACCTAGAGTGGTAGCTAAACATTCATTGAAACAAGAACATTAACAAAGCTGCAGGATATAAAATTAATTCACATAAATCAATATCACAGCAGGAAAATATATATTCCATTTAAAGTAACTATAGATTTTATTAAACATTTTAGGGTATATCTGCTAAGCCATACAGAAACTATATGAATACAACTATAAAACATTTTTATAGAAATAATGACATCTTGATAATTGGAGAAATATTAATTGCTCATGGGTAGGCTAAGCCAATATAAGAAAAATAACAATACTCTTAAATTAATTTACTTATTAAGGGTCATACCAATCAAACGACCAAAGGATTACTTTATAAGTTTAGAAAAATAATAACAAAATTTATCTGGAGGGAAAAATAGTCAAGATTGTCAAATGAAATAATAAAAAAGGGGAAGAAATGTGTTAGCAGCAACAAATTTCCAACTATACCAAAAAAGTTACCATCCAAATATTTTGCTACTGGTTAACAAATAGAAGATCAATCAATGGAACACAGATTAAGTGTACTACCATACAGACACAGACAAACAGAATAGCCTAGTGTTTGATAAGCTCAATTACTCTAGCTGAGGGGATTAGGTGGTACAGTGGTTAGAGCATCAGGCCTGGAATCAGGAAGACAACCCTTCCTGAGTTCAAATCTGGCCTCAGATAACTACTGTATGACCCTTGACAAGTTACTTAACCCTATTGCCTCAATTTTCTCCTCTGTAAAAATGAGTTGGAGAAGCAAATGGCAAACTATTCCAGTATCTTTGTCAAGAAAACCCCAAGTGAAGTCATGAAAAATCAGACACTACTGAAACAACTGAACAGCAACTCTGGGATAAAGACTCTATTCTCAAAAAATTCTGAGAAAACTAGAAATGAGTGGCAGAAACTAGGGTTAGACCAACATTTAAACCATAGAGCAGGAAAAATATGTACAATATGTGTGTGTGTGTGTGTGTGTATACATATATATATATATACATATATATATATATATGGAAAATAGAAAGGCATTAGTGTATAGAATTGTGAATTAGTTCAGCTACTCTGGAAAGCAATTAAAACTAAGTCCCAAAAGTTACTGGACTGTGCATACACTTTTATCCAAGCACTACTAGGCCTATAATCCAATGTGATCCAAGTCCAAATGCACAAAACTAGAAAAGATCTCTTTGTTATAACAGAGAACTGGAAATTAAAAGGTTGCCTATCAATTAGGGAAAACATCAACAAATAATCCTATATGAATGCAATGGAATATTATGCTATAAGAAATGATGAAAGGAATGATTTCAGAGAAACTTAGGAAGAGATTTGTATGAACTAAAGCAGAATGAAGAGAATAAAATCTGGACAATAATTTATACAATAACACAGCATTGTCAAGACAAACTTGAAAGATTTAAGAACTCTGATCAACCTAATGGCCAATAGTGTTTCTAAAGGACTCACTATGGAGCTAACCACCTCATGGCAGAGAGGTGATGGACTCAGGGAGCAGAATGAGACATATTTTTTTGGACTTGAACAATGTGGGAATTTATTTTACTTGACTATACATATTTATTACAGGTTTTTAAATTTTTCCAATTGAGGGGGAGGCAGAAGGAAGAGAAGACACGTTTTCTCTGTTTCTCTATGAAAAAATGTTTAAATTAATTTTTAAAATCTTCGTTTGAGGCATGAATACCAGACTTCTTCGAAGATTGAATTTTCCATTTCTTTCTATTTTTCAGGTCAGGAAAGGCTTTTATTTCTTTTAGTCCATTCTCTTCTTAGTTCCACTGACTCAAATTCTGTTTTGTTTGTTTTGTGCTTTCAAAAATTTGGGATCCTGCAAGAGAGAATCTAATTTATTATATCCACTAACTGTTAAGAGAAGGTAGGTCTGCTAGGTGATACAATAGATGGAGTGATGGGCCTAAAGTTAAGAAAACTCATCTTCCTGAGTTCAAATCTGGGCACAGACATTTACTAGCTGTGTGAGTCAGGTCAAGTCATTTAACCCTGTTTGCCCCAATTTCCTTATCTGTAAAATGAACTGGAGAAGGAAATGACAAACCACTCCAGTATCTTTGCCAAGAAAACCTGAAATAGGGTCACGAAAAGTAGGAAGTGATTGAAATGACTGAACACAAATATCTTCAGGTATTTATCTGTCTTCAGAGAATGCATGTGTTTCTGTTGTGAGAACTCTTACAGCCTTTCTAGTGAGAATGCCTTTATTGTTTGTTTATTCCCCTTTTTCCTCTGGGTCTGTTGCTTTTTTGTATCTTTCTGGGTTTTTTGTTTGTTTGTTTGTTTTTGTTTTTACTCCCAGCTTAGCGGAGCATTCCCATAGGCAATAGGGCTTGACTCCCCTGGTAGTGTGGCCATGACCATGAGATAATAGTCCCTAATTGTCTTTTTCATGTGTGTTTATGAAGGGGAAAGATCTATTTAAGTAATTTCCATTAAAAGAACCTCAGTATCTGTGTATTCTTGTGAAATTTATCTGGTATTATTGTGCATTTAAGTATAATAATATGCCAAAGTTGAAAATTTGATTTGTTTTGAGTTTAAATCTATATGTGAAAGTAAGAAAATATATCTGAATACCTGCATGAATATGGATGAAGCTGGAAAAGCATTTTATTTTATTTATGTCTGTTTCTATATGATTAATTGAATAAGAGATTCATCTGAGAAGTCTTTATCTTGGCCTGATCAACTGGATAAAAAAAAAAGATTTTTTTATCTGTTCCCACTTGTTTTGATAACATTTGTAATATCAATAACTTAACTATCACCAGTTTTAGAAGGATGAAGTATGATTTGTTTTTAGAGAAAGTTTTCTAAACTTCCCACATATCTAGGTTTTAAAACTCAAGTTTGTTAATCTTCTCTATTCATTCTGAATTTAACCAATCAGAATAAAAAAGGTAGAGAACAGAATTCAGAGAGGTTTCTTTTCCCACTATTCTTATAAGATATATATTGAGAAATAGACAAAGAAGCAAGATATTATTTTATATTATTTAATTATTTATGTTATTTTGTAATAATGTAATATATTTTAATTTAATGTATAATATATTTTAATTCATTTGATATTATTATATTACCAGTTCCTTGGGAAAGAAAAAAAACTAATCACATCAATTATGTAGTGGTTTAAGGTTTTAAATCACTTTACTTATATTATCTCACCTGAAAAGTTTCAAGAAAATGTTTACAAATTGTAAATGATATTTAATACTTGATATATGTACACATGTATCTTTATATAGCTTTATATAGCTTAACAATTGATATTAGATCATCATGAAGTTCAATATTTATCTTTATATATGTATCTTTTATATTTATATACATAGATATTTTATACATACATATACTTATACACTGAACTTTATAATGATTTAGCACCAATAGTTAATGTCTGCAAATTTGTTATTAGTTTCTGTCATTCTTTTCTGACAACTCTCACAGAGGAAGAAATTATAAAATATGAGAATTTCTCTGTTTACCTTATGTGTCATAGATACATATCTCTTTATTGTGTTTCCCCAGGAAGAGGACCTAGAGAAATCTCTACTCTACCTCCACTACAATCTGTACATGTGAGTCCAGAGCAGGGGGCACCATTAGAGGGGGAAGTAAAGGGTAAATGACTTCCAAACAACCCCTGGACCAGAACAGTTATTTTGAACTCAGTACTCTACTTGATTCCAGATCAGACTTTCTTTCTAAGAGAAGAATTTTGAATGAATGTCTTTGAAAGAACAAAAACAGGCAACAACCTAAACTAAATTTGTAAAATAGTGTTTCCGTGTTTTATCATATCACTGTGTATTTGGAAGTAAGTATAATTCCTGGGTCCATAGATCATGAAAGGCCTGTATCTTTGTGGAAGAATGTTAATTTCTGGATTGTTAGTGAGCTGTGCCATATGGACTTTGCAAAAGCACTCTAATTTCCTACAGACAATAAATGTTTAATTGGGGAGGGTTTGTGATGAAGGGGGAGTAATATGACTTTTCCCTCAATTCAGTTGATGTAGTCATAGAATGGTGGTGAGGTTTTAATGTGTAAACAGGATGTGTCTGCACCTGTCATCCTTTTATTAGATGTGAAACTACTGGACTAGGTCAAGAAAGAAAGTGTAATTGGCTGAGCAAACAAGCTAGCTCTCAGTTTAAATAGTCTGATAAATTCCAACACTTCTAGTTAAAGAGTGTTTGTGGAAGAAGAGGCACCTTTGAACTTCTGCCAGAGAGCCTCAGGGGATTTCTATCCTCTCCTTCCTCCTATTAGGGAAAATCATCAGAGTTAGTAGAACATTAGGAGACACTCCATCCTGAGTTGAACATAGACACACAGTCCAGACTGACAGAGACACGGAGAAATAGTTACCTTAGGGAAGAAGCAGCTTCAATCTCTAGCAATCTGAATTCAAGCCAAGTAGAGGAGCAGACGTTAGCAACCAAGAATGAGGACCCAGTAAAGAGAAAAGACTTCCAAGTCCTACAGTACCAAGACTTGTGAATTATCTTTTTCTTTTCATATGTATATCTTATATATGTGACTTATTGCCAGTACCACTCATGTCAGGAATGATTTCTGTATTTATAGGAGAGTATGCACCAGTTTTATAAGTGAATTTTTTAAACTACTCTTTTTTACTATATCAGTTTATTAATACCTTTGCTAAGAATTAACTGAATCTACTGCCTAGTTGTTGATTAGCACACTACTAGAAACTTGTGAACTCTAATAGTAAGAGTCAATACCCACAAGATTAGATCTAGATCTGTAGGAAGTTGCTACCCTCTTAAGACCCAACCTGCAAGTGTGAGTGTAAGCTTAGAGAGTTCTGATATGTTATTCTTTTTTCCTCTAATATGCTTTCTAAAATTATGGATACATTCAGATTAGTCAAAGATAGAGAAAATTTCAATAAGGAAATAAATCCTATATATCATTATATCGAGTAATTTACATTAAATCTAAAAAATATTACTTCAAAACAAGTAACACTCAAATGGAAATTTTTATTTCTCTTCTTCTGTCTACTTTATACATTTAGAAAGAAGTCTGTTATTGTTCTCTCCACTGTCACTCTGATGCTGTCATCCTTGCTTGTTGCCTTTGTTCACTTTATTCATTTCTCCTGTATTTCTGTCATTTAGGGTTTTGTAGAAGCAAATAATCTCCATTTGAGCGTTACTAAAACTCACAAATCGAAGGAAAGGTTCTCCTTAGCCCAGTGGCCCCCATCGGCAGCCAGCCTACAAGATAAAGGTTGCTTGGATGATGAACTTGACTGATGTCAAGATCTTTGCAGAATTTTTATATTGTTTCTATGATTTGTTCTTTGATTCACTTTAGGATTGAGTTATTTAGTCTCTAATTTTTTTCTCTTAAGCTTATACAAAACAGAGAAAGAGAGAGAGAGAGAGAGAGAGAGAGAGAGAGACAGAGGGTTATTGATTGAAGTTTCCTGTCAGTGTGGTGTTACTATCTATGTCTTCTTGTATCTCAGATATTTCCTTTATGAATCTGGAGTGTATAAGTTTATTACTGATATCAGTTTGTTGATTATCATTCTTTTCAACATAGTACAGTTTACTTGTTTTTTCATTTTTTTATTGTTTGAGTATTTGATTTTGCTTTGTCAGATAAAGTGATTGCAACTCTTGCTTCTTTGGATTCATTTGTAGCATAGAATTTTTTTCTTATTCCCTCAATTTTGTTTTATGTATGTTTTTGTTTCTTAAATGTGTTTCCTGTAAACAACAGGTTGTAGTGTTTTGTTTTCTTATCCTGACACTATTTTTCATCTCACTGCTCCTCTCTTCCCCTTTCATGTACCCTCCCATGTTGTAATGTAGTTTCACACACACAAAAAAAAAAAACTCATTGATTTACCTGTAGGCAGGGTGTCACCTGTCTGCCGCCTTTCTGCCTCTTCACTGTTACCTCTACCCAATTTTCACCTTCACCCCTGTCTAATCATATACATTTAGAAAGAAGTCTCTTACTGGTAACTCCATTATCCCTCTGTTGCTGTTGTCTTTGCTTGTTGCTTTTATTCACTTCTGTATTTCTGTTATTTAGGGTTTTGGAGAAGTAATAATCTCCAGTTCTGGTTTTCTTTCTAAAAATGTTTCAAATACCTCTTTATTATTGAACAGCTATCTTTTTCATGTATAGTTAAGCTCAGATTTGTAGTGTAGGTCACTCTGGGCTACATCTTGAGCTCTATTGCTCTTCTGAATATGTTACTCCATTCCTTTTTATGTTTCCTGGTGAGTACAGAATAGTCTTGCATTATTTGAATTCCCTGAATTTGCATTTGAAGGTCTTTCTCCTGATAATTTGCAAAACTTGTAGTTTCTGAATAGAATTGTTGAATTTAACCACTATGTGTTTTGGAGTTTGTAGCTTTGGGTTTATTTTTTCTGGAGGTCACCTGTGAATTCTTTCAATTGGTATTTCATTTTCTATGTCTAGAAGTTCTAGTTATTTCTCTTCTATTTTCCCTTCATTACAACTTTAAGGTTTTTTTGTCCTATTGTGCTCCTCTCTGACACTTATGATGCTTAAATTGTTGCTACACACCCTGTCTTTGAGACTAGTAGGCTTTGTTTGCACAGTGAGCATGTTTTCTTTTAAAGTTATTGTTTTTGCTTCTCTTCTTCTAGATTGTCTTTTACTTCTATGTATCTGCATTCCCAATGTTCTCTCTTTTGTTTATATGGTAAGGCTTGCCATTGTAGATTCCAATTTTTCTATTCTGCCTGTTATTTTTGATGTGCAGGCCACAACTTCTACTCTCATAATTTTTGTTTCTCATTTGAATCATTCAGGGACAGCATGTTGTGGTTCTATGTTCTCAAAATGCACAGGGTCCTCTGTCTCATCACATATTGTAGTAGTATTTCTTTGTCATATTTATTTCTATATGTCTGAACTCCTTTGCTAGATCTGGAAGACCATATTTTCTTTGGTTGTACTGTTTTTTCCTGTTCATGTTCAAGATCTTAGAATTTTCTTCTTCCTGAGATCCTTGATAATTTCAATCTTTTTTCCCTCTTTATTGTCCTATCACTCTCTTTCTAACCCCTCTGATTGTGTTTTCCTTGGAGGATGGATCTCAAAGCATCTCAGCCTCCTCCCACACTGGGCAATTCACAGTTCACTACCCTAAATCTCTGTCCCAAATGACTTTTGAGTGGTCAAAACTGATGCTAGCTGGATGTTGTGCTCTTTCTTTCAGGCTAAGTAGAGTGCTGCACAATCCCTCATATACACATAGGATCCAGCTCCAGCTCTGCTTGTATTATGAGGTTGTTGGCCTACCTTTGGTTCTGCTGGTGCTATAGGGTTGTTGCAGGCTTTTGCTCCTGAGATGCTATGGCCCCCTAGCTGTCTACCTGAGCCAGGGAAAAAATTCTGCAGCCTTGAGTCAGGGTCTCCATGGCCCTGAAAAGAGGGAGAGGGAAACCGGGGTATGGAAGTCAGTTTTGTTGTAAGCCTATGTTGTGTCCTTTAGTCTGCTAGTGTAGCCTTACTACTGATAGCATGCGGATGGGGAAGTGTACTAAGTAAGCTCATGGGCAGTAAGTTTCAATTAATTTCTGGGGCTTTTGGGGAGGAAAAATCCTTATTTTGGATTCTGTGCATTCTAAATGGTAGAAATAGCTGAAGTTGCTTTATCTTTGGTGTATAATTTCTATTTTGAAGAGGTTTGAGATGTTGTGGGGACTAGAAAAATGTCTAGTCTTATTGCTGGAATGTTGTTGCTGACCTGGAAGTGTCTAATTAATTTTCAGCTATTCTTTGGATGCCTTCATTGAATATAATTTTATCGCATCATGATCAGTAAATGAGGTATTTAGAATTCTTGCTTATCTATTTGTTTATGAGAGACATCTTTATGCCCCAATATATGGTTAATTTTTTATAGGTGTCATGGTTGGCTGAGAAATAAACTCCTTTCTATTCATATTTAGCAAATACCAGATATTTACCATATCTAATTGCTCTAAATTTCTTTTCAGGTTATTAGCTTCTTTCTCATTTATGTTTTCATTAGATTTGTCTAGGTTTGAAAAGGGGTATGTTGAAATCTTATACTATTATAGTTTTAATGTCTATTTCTCACTACAATTTAATTTCTCTTTTAAGAATTTAGATGCTATGCTATTCAGTTCATATATATTAAGTATTGGTATTGATTCAATACCTATGGTGTCTTTAAGCATTATGTAGTTCCCCTACTTGTATCTTTTTATCATGTCTATTTTTCCTTTGGCTTTATTGGAAATCATGATTGCTACTCCTTTTTTTTTTTACTTCACCTGAAGGGTAACAGATTCTGCTCCAAGCCTTCATTTTATACTATGTGAATCTTTATATTTTAAATGTGTTTCTCATTTAAAAAAATATATCGCTAGATTCTGCTTTCTTACCCATCCTGCCATCCTCTTCTGTTTTATGAATGATTTAATCATTCATATTCACAGTTATAATTATGAATAATTATAAATTATATATTTCACTATATCTTATTCTTTTGTATTTATTCTTTTGTCTGTCTCTTTTTTTTTACAAAGAAGATGGTTGTTAAAGAGAAAGAATTTGTCTAACACTTATAATCTATAAATGAAGCTCTCTCTTTCCACTCCACTACCCTTCTTCTTCTTCTAGTCTTGCCCTGATCATAGATTTTTTTCTTTCATATGTAATAGGACCTGCCACTTGTGCAGCTCACTACAATGTTACTCCCCATGTGAAAGAGGCTGGGGGGCCTATTTCCCAAAGAGTCATGACAACATGTAATGCAAGTGGCTTAGAGTGATTTTGGAGCATATATAAATGTTCAGTAACTTCTCTTGGTCTGATAAACATATGGTTAACCTTTTCAGATTGGAATGTTACTGGAACTGGAGAGTGCCTTCAAAAGGCCTCAGCCATTCAGAGACTTGGACATTATCTCTAGCTTCTTTGAGGGTTTCTCTGCTCTTGGTTTGATCCTCTCATTGATGGTGCCTGGTGAGAAACTATGCTGTAAGAGGAAAGCCATTGGGCCATCTTCTTCTGAGGCCATATGGCACACCATGAAAATGGGGTTTGATCCTTTATTTTTGTTTGTTCTTTTATTTTAGGAGAAGAAGATTAATCTTTAGTTTATGACCTTGTGAATTTTAAGAACTTAAGAAAGTAAGCTATCTAGGCATCAGAGAATCTGAGATTTTAGGGAGTCTGGGAATCAAGTTCAAGATGTAGATTTTTAGAAAGTTTGGCATCAATAGACTAAAGACTGAGAAACAACCTTTGGGATAATAGTTGAGATTACTATGAATAAAAAGGATGATGAGAGTCTTGAGAACCTAAGCTAAAGCTTGACACTAAGTTAACTAAAAGTGTTCCGTTTTTTTGTTTGTTGGTTTGGTTTGGTTTGGTTTGGTTTAGCATCTCTAGTTAAAATTCTGCTCGGTGAGGATTTTGAAGACAATGATAAAAGTTATTTTCTAAGTCATCTCAGAATAACTTTATAAACTCTCTATATTAAAAAGGTCCCTCTGCTCTTGATAGAGGAGGATGTACAGGCTGAGTTCCATCCTAAAGGATTCTTTTTTCACACTCTTTGGCCTTTTATTCCCCTATATTGCAACTCTGGTAACAATTACTTAAATTTGGTATTTGAGTTACATCTAGGGTCTCTCCAAAGTGGAAGAACAGAAAGGCATGCAATGAATAAGGTAAATTGAGTATGAGGCAGCTATTTCTTATCTTTCTATTCCAAGAAATGCCAAACACAAAGAGTTATAAGAAGCAGCAGCAGTAACTTAACTACAGTTCTATTCTACCAGGATTTTGAAACAAATGTGAAACAATTTTTAGGACTGCTGAATAGGTCACTCAACCTTGCAATGTCCAAACAATTCCCTCTGGCTCTGTGTCTTCTAGCCAATCAAGTCAGAAGGTTTATCCTCTGGCTGATAGTTGTTTTCTCCTCCAAGAAATACTATACTGTTGTTACAATATCCAAAGTTTAAGCTTCTACCCATTTTCCAAATAAGGAAATAGGATATGAACCTATTCCAAGACTTTACAAAAGTTGAAACGGAGTTGAAGGTAAAAAAAATTCAAAATTCAAATTTCAGGAAATAATATTACTATTTATATTCATGCTGGCCAACTTTTCCCAGTAAAAATCATAGACTGCATTCAGGAAGGAGTCCTTCCTGGTTGTTTCTCCAGGTGCAATTTTGCCCTTCAGAAAGCAATAATTTTAAGAGTTAAGCACTCTTGAGTGCTCTAATTTAATTTAAAAACACCAAATTAAATATGTACCCCTTCCCTACTTAATAGAAGGGAGGGCAGCAGGATAAGGAAATTATGGAGTGCTGTGGTAAGTCCTGAAAACTGTGTGTAAGTTAATTTTCATTGGAACATTTTAGCTTACATCTTCCTTCCTATAAGGGTATATTGCACATCCCAGAATCTTAGTAATTTTGATGAAGTTTCCGCTTACATGGGACAATGGCTTTCTATCAGAGAGTGTCATAACACTCTATCAGAGAGTGTCATAACAAAGACCTTTCTAATTGGTGTGGAGAGCTCTGCAAAGGCATATTAGCTATAAGCGAACATATCACCTCTTTCTAAGGAAAGGGAGAGAAATTTAAATATACACACACAAAAAAAGACAGAGAGATAATTAAACCCATTCTTAGCAACCCACCACTATACTGCCAGATCATTGTGACAAGTTATGAAATTCAAGTCAAAATATTTAATTCAACAATTCCTTTGAGTGGTAGACACAATTTTAGGCACCCTGCAGTTAGGGTGCTGAACAAGAAGTCTTTTTTCCCCTCCCCTGCATTAGCACATATATAAAGCTTTTTCAAAAGCTGGCCTATAGTAGAAATAAGATCTTCACAGAGGATAAGGTTTCTGCTATTCCCAACTCTTCACTCTTGCTACTAAACCCTGAAAAGCTTCCTAGGATCTATGTGCCCCACAGAATATGCTAGAGACTGCATAAAGCCTGCTGACCTTAATACTAGAATGTCAACTCAAAGAGAAATGGAAAACTCTGATATAGCTTATAAATGCCACAAATTCATACTTAACTGAATCAAATGAATTCAATTCCTTTACCCAAGATAAACTCTTAAGTGTTTATGCTGGGGTAAGGCTGAGAATAAGGAAGGTTGGCAAAAGGGTGAATTAGCCAATAAGTTTCTTTTTTTATGATCTTAAGTTTTATAAGCATTATCTCTTCTTCATTGTGACTAGAGCTTTTAGTTTTCATGTTTTTATCCTTTTTTCCGAGCCTCTTCAGTGGCAGAAGGCTTCAGCTTACTTTCCAGTTCAGGTTCCTATCAGACCCTTCTAAATCCTCATTTTTATTCTTTCTACTTAGTTATCTAGTATTTGATCCTTTGTAGCAGACCTTGAACTTTTTTTTTTATTCAGATTGAAAATCCAGTGTCAAGAAATGTTGTTTTTTCCCTATGGTGTTTCCATGTTTTGCTTGTTATACCTTTAAGGAAGGAAGGAAAAAAGGAAGAAAGAAACAAAGAAAAAAGAGGGGGAGGGGAGAATAAATAAATATAAAGTAAATAAATAAGAGATAAAGGAAAGAAGAGATAAAAATAATTAAAGAAAGAGAAAGGACAAAAGCAAATGAAAAGATCAGTTTTCTGTGCCTTCATTTGTATTTTCTATAGATTAAAAGATTTTTTGAAGGGATATATTGAATTAAATGCTGGTAACAACACCCATTTGCCTTTTTGGAGAATAAGATTTCATTACTCTCTGTGTGTTCTTCTTCTTGTATATTTCTGGAACACAGCCTTTTGCCCCTCTTAAATACTACCTACAGAAAATGGTACCACATGGCCTTTTCCATTTATTAATTCACACATTCTAGTTAGACTCAGGACCTGGGGAAATTATTTTTCCTCAGGTCAATATTTAAGAACCCTAATCCTGCTCTCCAAAAATGTAGTATGGTGGAAAGAGCAGTGGATTTGGAGTCAAAGGACATGAATTAAATCTCAAAGCTCACACTACAGGTTTTATAACACAAACAACAACAACAACAACAACAACAAGCACATATTCAACTGGTTCAAGATTTGAATGAAGTTAATATGGCGTATCCTAAAGTAACATAATGACTTTTCCTATATGATCAACTTTCCCAGCATTTATAAATAAATGTTTAACTACCAATAATCACTGCTGCCCAGTTATTTGATCCTTTTCAGTGATGATGACCAAGATGTTTGCAGTTCTATGTTCACTCTAATGTTTATGCAATCTATGCAATGCCAGAATGTGCTAGAAATGAGAGGTTCTTTTTGGTTCTTAAAGAGTCATCTCTGTTCACTAGCTCTGCCACTTTTGAGGCTATCAGTGCTCTTTTAATGTCTAAGGTTATTGCCTGTATGAATTTATTCAATTACACTCTTGGTTCAACCCCAGCACAGTGGAAACTTCACCTTCTTCTGTTTGTTTTCAATACACCAATCATGTTAGCAAGCCATAATAGAGTTAAACACGCAAATGTGGTTTAATTGTATACACACCATATGAATACCAAGAAAAGCAAGAGAATTAAGCCAAATATAATACATGCATTATCATGCAGATTGGATGCCTGTGTGGCCAATCCTAGACTTAGATATCTCCTAATCTGACATACTTCAAGAGATCCTACTTAGTCAGTTACTTAGACTTTTCCTACCAGGAACTAAAAGCATCTTCTGTCATCTCTTCCATACCTGTTTTAAGTGTTGTCCATGTGATTTATCACTCATGGGCTCCTGAAGGATCAGTTTAGTCAGTGGTCAGGTGGAGAACTTGGAACCTGAGGAAATTATTTCTTCTCTGACCAACATTCATCGCTTCTTTTATAGTTACCCTCCACAGGCTTTTTCAAACAGTTACATCCCTCATCAAACTTACTATGACTTCTCCTTCCCCCGCCCTCTTGGCTGAGAGCCTAACCTCATAATTTTGCAGGAAAAAAAAATTGAGGCCATTTTCCATGAGCTCCATTTCTCCCTTCTTCCTTTTCAGAAATCTATCACTATCTCATCCTTCACCTTTGTCTCACCTAATGAAGTGGTATTACTCCTTACCAAGGCTAATTACTTATTCAAGTAATCCATTTCATCCCATCTCCTCCAACAGACTGCCTCCTCTGTCATCCTCACTCTATCACTTATTTTCAATCTTTTCTTTTCTACTGGCTCATTTCCTGCTGTCTACAAACATGTCCATATACCCCCCATCCTGAAGAAACGCTCACTTGACCTTCTATTCCCCCTATCATCTTGCTTCTCTTCTGGCCCTTATAGCAATACTCCTCAAAAAGGTGATAAATAGGTGCCTCCACTTTCCTCTTTCTCTCTTAAGACCTCACAACTTGCCTTCTGATCATACCATTCCACCAACACTGCTCTCCCCAAAGATACCAGTGATATCTGTATTGCCACCCCCAATGGAATTTTTTCAGTCCTCTTTGATCTCTCTGCAGTCTTTGACAATGGCAATCACTATCTCCTCCTTGACACTCTCTGTTTTCCAGGTTTTGGGGACACACTTCTCTCCTTCTTCTCTGACCTATCTGACCACTCCTTCTTAGTCTCCTTTGGTAAATGTTTTTCTAGATCATGCCCTTTAACCTTAGGTGTCCTTCAGGGTTCTGTCTTGGGTCCCTTTCTGGTCTCCTTCTATACTATTTCATTTGACAATCTCATCAGCCTCCATGCATTTAATTACCATCTTTTGCTGATGATTCTCAGATCTACCTATCTTTCCCTAACCTCTCTGCTGACCTCCAATTTTGCCTCTCCAATTGCTTTTCAGACATGTCTTACTGAATGTCTGGTAGACATTTCAAAGTAAACATGTCCAAAACAGAACTCATTATCTTTCCCCAAAACACCTCCCCCACTCCTACTTTCCATATTGCTGTAGGGGGAAATACTATCCTCCCAGTCTCTTGGGCTTGTAACCTAGAAGTTATCCTTCACTCTTCACTATTTCTCACATCCTATATCTAATTGGTTGCCAAGGCCTATCAATTTCACCTCTGCAACATCTCTCAAATATAGCCCTTTCTCTCTCCTCTGATACTGCCACCACTCTGGTGAAGAATCTCATTGCCTCACACCTAGATTTTGCAATAACCTGCTGGTGGGCTGGACTGCCTCAGGTTTCTCCCCACTCCAATCTGTCCTCCTTTTAGCCACTAAAACTATTTACCTAAAGCCCAGGTCTGATCATGTTCCCCACCACCACCCCATCCAACAAACTACATTGGCTCCTTATTGCCTCCAGGATCAAATAAAAAATGCTCCATTTGGCATTCAAAGCCCTTCATAACCTTGCTCCCTTCTACTTTTTCAATCTCCTCATGAAGGCATGCCACGTATTCCTTGATGCACTAACACCAGCCTCCTGGTTATTCCAGTCCATCTCTCAGATCCCCCGTACCTGGAATGCTCTGTCTCCTCAACTCTGCCTACTGACTTCCTTTAAGGAGCCTCCTTTAAGTTCCAACTAAAATCCCATCTTTTACAGGAAGGCTTTCTCAACCTGTCTTAATTTTAGTGTGCCTTCCCTATTGTTAATGATTTCCTATTTATCCTGTATATAACTTGCTTTGTATATACTTGTTTGCATGTTGTTTCCTCCATTAGATTGTAAGGTACATTAGACAGTAAGGTACTTGAGTGCAGGAACTGTCTTTTGCCTCTTTTTGCATCCCCAGCACTTAGAGCAGTGGCTGGTACATAGTAAGTGCTTAATAAATGTTTATGGATTGATTGATTGATTGATTGGAGTCAGAGGACACTAGTTCAAATGGCCCTTCTCAAAAATCTGCTATCTATGTGAAAATGGACAAATTATTTCATTTGTATTACCCTTAGTTTTCCCATCTGTAACTAATGAAGGAACAGAATAAATAACTTTTTAAATAGATATTTATTGATGCATTTTGTTATAATGTTGACTTGTTTTCCTCTTGTGTGCCCTACTTTCCCTTAGTGAAAGAATTTTTTAAGAGGAAAATTTTTTAAATTCAGAAAAGCAAATCAGCACCTTTAAAAAAAAGTGACATATCAGTGTTTCACAACCATGTAGTCCAACCTCTATGAAAGAAGGAGAGGGAAGGGAAAAGAAGAAAGAATGGGTAAAGAAAGTGGGAAAATATCTTCTCACATCTCTTCTTTTGAGCCAGGCATTTTGGTTTTAATTTCATAGCATTTCATTTTTATTGTTTTTGGTTGTTGTTCTTTCTATTTAAATTATTGTCATTAAGTATACTGTTTTCCTGGCTCTACTTGACTTTTCATCATTTCATGTAAGTCAGGAGTTTTCAACTTTTTCTTGTCATGAACATATCTGGCAAAAAATCTATGAATCAGTTTTCAGAATAATGTTTTTAAAAGTAAAAAAAATAAAATGTGTAGGATTATAAAGAAAACATTATAATAAAATTTGGCTTTCAAAATGTTTTAAAAACAAGTTTATATAAAGACTTTTCAAACAAAGTTAGATATAAACAGTTAGAAAAATATTAATAAAATTAATCTACCTATTCAGTGCCATACCACTCAAACTACCAAAAATTTATTTTGTAGAGCTAGAAAAATAATAACAAAATTCATCTGGAAGAAAAAAAGGTCAAGAATATCAAGGGAATCAATTAGAAAATGTTAAGAAAGGTGGTCTAGACTTACCAGATCCAAAACTTAATTATAAAGTGTTAATTATCAAAACAATATGGTACTAGCTAACAGATAGTGAATCAGTGGAATAGATTAGGTACACAATACATAGTAGTAAATGACCAACCCAAACCTAGTGTTTGATAAACCCAAAGATTCAAATTTTGGTGACAAAAACTCATTATTTGACAAAAACTGCTGGGAATACTAAAAAATAGCATGGCAGAAACAATGCATAGAGCAACATTTCACACACTACCAAGACAAGGTCAAATTGCATAAATGATTTAGACATAAAGGGTGATGCCATAAGCAAATTAGGAGAGCATAGAATAGTTTAGCTGTCTGATCTATGGATAAGAGAAGGATTTAGAACCAAACAAAATATAGAGAGCATCATAAAATATAAAATGGATCATTTTGATTATATAAAGTTAAAAAAGACACATAGTAATAATGCAACCAAAATCAGAAGAAAAGTAGAAAACTAGGGAAATTTTATAGCAAGTATCTCTGATAAAGGCCTCACTTTTCAAATATATAGAGAACTAGTGTTTTATTTTTTTTTAAAAAAGCTTTTAATTTTATTCATCAGTTCTAGTTTTTCGGGTGTAAAATTTATCCATTTCTTCTCTAATTTTCAAGGCTTATTCTTTTATAAGCATGGGAGTATATTGATTGGGTTTCTATTCTTAAAATACATATTAAGTTCATTAATAATCTCTTTTCCTATTTTGTTGGAATGTTTTGGAGGATTTAATGTTTCCTTTGAGTATTGCTTTAGATGTATCTCAAGAAATTTTGGTATTTTTCACATCATTATCTTTGTCTTTCACATAATTAACAATTATTTCTATAATTTATTCTTCAATCCTTTCATTATTTGGAATTTTAAGTATCCACTTATATCTGTATCATTTGTTTCTGTAATCTGAATTGATTACTATTTTATTTTATTACGGTCTGTAAGGGATTTTTTTTAGTATTTCTGCCTTTTATGAAATTGAAAGTTCTCTGTGATCAAATAAATGGTCAATTTTGTTAAAAATGTTTTGGGAAACAGATAAATATGTATGTTCTTTAATGGGTTTAAAAGGTGCAATAAGTCTGATATCTATAATTTCCCCAACCATTTGTTCAATTCTATATTTTTCCATTTGCTTCTCCTTTTCTAGATTTGTCCAAAATTGAAACAGGAACATTAAACTGGTAGTATTAATATTGTGTTATATTTGTCTTTTTGTAATTCATATTACATATTAATTTAATGTTGATATTGGTTCATAGTCTATGGTTACTTCCAACATAATTTCCCTTGATTATCTCTGTATGGGAGGTTTTATTTTTGCTTTTTTTCTGGTTACATGACAGAAACTCTTGCTTTTTTTTTGGATTCACTTGATGGATATTAAATTTTGTTCTAGCTTCTTATTTGTATTCTATGTATACTTTTGTTTTTAAATATATTTCTTGTAAGGAACAGATATAGGAATTTGTTTTCTTATTTATCCTGTTATTCTTTATTTGAATTAATTATGAGTTAAGTTTATATTTTCTTCCATTTGTATATCTAGTATTTTAACTAGAATTTTTTGTTCTTCTTATGTCAGTTATTTGTATTTAAGATTAGTTTTGCTTAAATTTACTTTAATGAATTCCTATTCCCACAAGATCTCTTCCTCTTTCACCCTACTTTGTTAACTCTTTACCTAATTTAGAAATTTCATGCAACATTGATTTCTTTTTCTTTTTTTATTATCTAATTATTCCCTTCTATCCACTTCTTTTTTTCTTCTAGGTGGTTAGGCAAAAGTTCTCCCTCTCTTATCCTCACCTTTCTTCCCTTTTAACTTTTTTACTGTGCCTCAGTCTAAGGGGGACTCTTTTATCTTGTTCTCATTACTTCTTTTTGCTATTCATTCTCTACAAACGATAGAAGGGAATGGAATAACATATTCTGAAAATCAAAAGAGCTCAAGATATATCCTAAAATGATGTTCCCTAAAAATTTATAAATGAAAAAAAGACAAACATCTCATAAAAGAGAGACATTTAAAGAAATTATGAAAAAAAATTTCAGACGCAAGCAGATTATTTGAATTGCAAACACTCCAAACAAAAGAAATACAAGAAATATAAATAAATATATCTACCAAGGAAAGAATAAGCAATAAAATAAATTATTCCACCTCTAGAGATACTTTTGAATGTCAATAATAATAATAAAAGACAAGATAATAGGGAAGTGTAGTCTATTCTGAATTTTTATTCTCTAATTCTTGCTCTTTATCCATATTTATTCTGTTTAGATTCTTTGAGTTCCTCACACAATCAAATCTTCTAAAGTCCCAAGTTTGAGCCATCCTTTTTCCTATTGTGCCTCACTCTTAAAATTACCAATTCATGAGATAAGTAATGGGGAAAAAAGCATTGATCCATGGTAAAAGTTTATCCTCTGTCCAGTTCTACCCTCTTGCTTTCCCCATGATAACTATTTCTCTTATTTGTCACACATCATCTCTGCCTCATGTCCTCCCATCCCTCTTGGGGATTCTTGTCCCCAGGAGCTTCCATTTCCCTTCTCCAGTGGCAGGATATTGTCCAGTGATGCACAAAATACATTCAGAGGAAATGGTCATCTTGAACACCAATTTCACATCTCCCAGATTAATCCTTTTTCAAACACAACTTCCCATTACAAATATTTACCTTTTCCCCTCAGGAGTATTCTTCAGAGGAATCCTCTTCCACTAATGTGTCAAGACTTTCTCCTTTTCTTCACCCATTTCAATCTTTTTCTTTATCCAACTTTCCCATTTTCCCATAGCTTCTCTCCTTACGGGAAACTACAGGGGTTATTTTCTCTTTGCTGTTTATCCATGGATTTAATTAGAATATATTGGCTGGGCAGAGTCAGGATGGTGGAGTAAAAGCAGTGACTTGCTTGAGCTCTCCCCCAGTCCCCTCCAAATACCTGTAAAAAATGGCTCTAAATAAATTCTAAAGCAGAAGAACCCACAAAAAAAAAAGAGTGAAACAAATTTCCGGGCCAAGACAACCTGAATGGTTGATCAGAAAGGTATATCACTCCAGGCAGGGAGAGGAATGCAGTTCAGTGAGGGCATGCAGGCAAAACAGGCCTCAGCAAACCTGGAGCAGCCCTCAGAGGACTGAATCATGGGCAACTGTGGCAGACTTCTCAACTCACAAATGCCAAAAACAACTTAGAAGGTCAGTAGGAAAAATGTGTGACTGTGGTGAGAGAGAAGCATGGTCCCAGCCCCAGTCCCTGCACGTGGCTCCAGGCTGATGGCTACTTCCAGAGCTTCTGGCCCACAGACTGAGGGGGAATTGAGTGGCTGATCAGAGAGGGATTACAGGGATCTCTTTGCTGGTGCAAGATTCCCTTGCTTTGCCAGTATTTGGATCTGGGTCACAGTTCTGAGTGGTGGTCCAAGAGTGAGGAGGAGTGCTGGCGTGGTGGAGCTTGTAGTGGTTGTGGAGAGGAAATCCTCTTCACAATTCCAAGGCAGAAAAGAGTGCTTGTGGTCACTTATAAACCAGAGCACAGGCTAGGAAAGGAGTAAACACCTCACCCTTTACCTTGCTAAAACTGAAAATTTACAGGTCCCTAGAAGTATCTCTGAAAACAGCTACATAAAACCCCTAAAGCTTAGAATAGTACATTCTCCACACTGGAAGCAGACCCCTACCTTAATAAAGAGTTTATAACTCAAGTAATTGACTGGGAACATGAACAAACTTCACAAAAAAAGCCAGACCATAGAATCTTTTTTTGGTGACAAAGAAGATCAAAATACGCAACTAGAAGAAGACAATAAAGTCAAAGCTCCTACATCCAAAGCCTCCAAGAAAAATATGAATTGGTCCCAGGCCATGGAAGACCTCAAAAAGGATTTTGAGAAGCAAGTGAGAGAAGTAGAGAAAAAACTAGGAAGAGAAATGAGAGTGATGCAAGAAAATCATGAAAAAAAAGTCAACAGCTTGCTAAAGAAGACCCCAAAAAATACTGAAGAATAACACTTTAGAAAATAGTCTAGGGAGAGTGGAGCCAAGGTGGAGTAAAAGCAGTGACTTGCTTGAGCTCTCCCCCAAACCCCTCCAAATACCTATAAAAAATGGTTCTAAACAAATTCTAAAACAACAGAACCCACAAAAAGACAGAGTGAAACAAATTTCCAGTCAAAGACAGCCTGAATGGTTGATCAGAAAAGTATATCGGGTTGGGCCAGGAGAGGAGCAGTTTGGCATGGGCGCGCAGGCCACAGAGACCCTGGAGTAGACCTCAGAGGACTAAATTGTGGGCAGCTGTGGCAGTTTCCAGAGTTCTCAACCCACAAATGCCAAAGACAACTTAGAAGGTCAGTGGGAAAAGTCTGTGACTGTGATGGTGAGAGGAGTGCAGGATACTATCCCCATTCCTTGGGGTGGCAGCTGTGTCCTGAGCTTCTGGCCCACAGACTGAGGGGGAATCCAATGCTGATCACAGGGGGATTTCAGGGATCTCTCTGCTGGTGCAGGATTCTCTTGCTTTGCCCGTGCTTGGATCTGGGTCACAGTTCTGGGTGGTGGTCCTGGGGCAAGGAGAAGCGCTCATGTGGTGAAGCGGCTGTGGACAGGAAACCCTCATCACAGTTCTAAGACAGAAAAGAGTGCTCATAGACCAGAGCACAGGCCAGGAAAAGAGTAAACACCTCGCTCTTGATCATAGTACCTTGGAAGAACTGAAAATTTACAGGTCCCTAGAAGTATCTCTGAAAAGAAGCTGCACAAAACCCCTGAAGCTTGGGACAGTTCATTCTCCACACTGGAAACAGACTCCTACCTTAACAAAGAGTCTATAACTCAAGTAATTGGCTGAGATCATGAGCAAGCATCACAAAAAAGAGTTAGACTATATTATCTTACTTTGATGACAAAGAAGATCAAAACATACAACCAGAAGAAGACAATGAAACCAAAGCTCCTATATCCAAAGCCTCCAAGAAAAATATGAATTTGTCCCAGGCAATGGAAGAGCTCAAAAAGGATTTTGAGAAGCAAGTAAGAGAAGTAGAGGAAAAACGGAGAGTGATGCTAAAGGAGACCCAAAAAAACACTGAAAAAAAAAAACACCTTAAAAAATAGCCTAACCCAAATGGCAAAAGAGGTCCAAAAAGCCAATGAGGAGAAGAATGCCCTAAAAAGCAAAATTGGACAAGTGGAAAAGGAAGCCCACAAGCTTACTTAAGAAAATACTTCCTTAAATATTAGAATGGAGAGAGGGCGGAGCCAAGATGGCTGAGGGAAAGCAGTGACTTGCTTGAGCTCTCCCCCCAAACTCCTCCAAATACCTATAAAAAATGGCTCTAAACAAATTCTAAAGCAGCAGAACCCACAAAAAGACAGAATGAAACAATTTCCAGCCAAAGACAGCCTGGATGGTTGATCAGAAAGGTATATCGCGCCGGGCAAGGAGAGGACTGCAGTTCAGGGTGGGTACGCAGGCCACAGCGAACCTGGAGCAGGCCTCAGAGGACTGAATCATGGGCAGCTGTGGCAGTTGCCAGACTTCTCAACCCATGAATGACAAAGACAACTTAGAAGGTCAGTGGGAAAAGTCTGTGACTGCGGTGAGAGAGGAGCTAGGTCTCAGCCGCAAGTCTCGAGCGTGGACCGGGGCCGCGGCTGTTTCCTGAGCTTCTGGCCCACAGATTGAGAGGGATTGCAGGGATCTCTTTGCCAATGCTGAGGCAGGAATCTCTTGCTTTGCCGGTGCTTGAATCTGGGTCACAGTTCTGAGGGGTGATCCTGGGGCGAGGAGGCATGCTGGTGTGGTGGAGAGAAAACACCTCACCCCTTATCATAGTACCTTGGAAGAACTGAAAATTTTCAGATCCCTAGAAGTATCTCTGAAAACAGCTGTACAAACCCCCAAAGCTTGGAACAGTACATTCTCCACATTGGAAAGAGACTTTTACCTTAACAAAGAGTTTAAAACTCAAGTAATTGGCCAGGATCATGAGTAAGCAGCGCAAAAAGAGTCAAACTATATTATCTTACTTTGGTGACAAAGAAGATAAAAACATACAACCATAAGAAGACAACAAAGCCAAAGCTCCTACATCCAAAGCATCCAAGAAAAATATGAATCAGTCCCAGGCCTTGGAAGAGTTCAAAAGGGATTTTGAGAAGCACATAAGAGAAGTAGAGGAAAAACTGAGAGTGATGCGAGAAAATCATGAAAAACAAGTCAACAGCTTGCTAAAGGAGACCCAAAAAAAAATACTGAAGAAAATGACACCTTAAAACATAGCCTAACCCAAATGGCAAAAGAGGCCCAAAAAGCGAATGGGGAAAAGAATGCCCTAAAAAGCAAAATTGGCCAAATGGAAAAGGAAGTCCAAAAGCTTACTGAAGAAAATACTTCCTTATGTAGAAAATTGGGAAAGAATTTTTATAACCAGTCTCTCTGATAAGGGCCTCATTTCTAAAATATATAGAGAAGTAAGTCAAATTTATAAGAATACAAGCCATTCCCCAATTGATAAGTGGTCAAAGGATATGAACAGACAGTTCTCAGATGAAGAAATTAAAGCCATCTATAGTCATATGAAAAAATGCTCTAAATCACTATTGATTAGAGAAATGCAAATCAAAACAACTCTGAGGTCCCACATCACACCCATCAGAATGGCCAACATGACAAAACAGGAAAATGATAAATGTTGGAGAAGATGTGGGAAAATTGGAATACTAATACATTGTTGGTGGAGTTGTGAAATGATCCAACGATTTTGGAGAACAATTTGGAACTATGTCCAAAGGGCCATAAAAATGTGCATACCCTTTGATCCAGCAATAGCACTTCTAGGGCTATATCCCAAAGAGATCACACAGATGGGAAAGGTACCTACATGTACAAAAATATTCATAGCAGCTCTTTTTGTGGTGGCAAAGAATTGGAAATTGAGAGGATGCCCATCAATTAGGGAATGGCTGAGCAAGTTGTGGTATATGAATGTGATGGAATACTATTGTGCTACAAGAAATGATGAACAGGCTGACTTCAGAAAAGCCTGGAAAGACTTGGATGGTCTGATGCTGAGTGAAGTGAACAGAAGCAGAAGAACATTGTACATATTAACAGCCACATTGTGCAATGAGTAATATTGATAAACTTAACCCTTCCTGGCAATACAAGGAACTAAGACATCTCCAGAGGCCTTGTGATGGAAAATGCTATCCACACCCAAAGAAAGAACTATGGAAGCTGAATTGTTATTTTTTTTCTCTTCTGTTGAGTTTTGTTTCCTCTTTCTGATGGTTCCTCCTATTGATTTTAATTTCTACTTACAACATCACTAATGTGAAAATATGTTTAATATGAATGCAAATGTATAGCCTGTATCAGATTGTGTGCCATCTTGGGGAGGGTGGTGCGGAGGAAGGGGGAGAAAAATTTTAAACTCAAAAGCATATGGAAGTGATTATTGATAAATCAGAAAAAAATTAATAAAAAAAGTTTAAAAAAAGAAAATACTTCCTTAAAATTAGAATAGAGCAATTGGAAGCTAGTGACTTTATAAGAAATCAAGACACTGTAAAACAAATACAAAAGAATGAAAAATTAGGAAACAATGTGAAATATCTCATTGGAAAAACAACTGACCTGGAAAATAGTTCCAGGAGAGAGAATTTAAAAATTATTGGACTATCTGAAAGCCATGATCAAAAAAAGAGCCTAGACATCTTCTTTTAAGAAATTATCAAGGAAAACTGTCCTGATATTTTAGAACCAGAGGGCAAAATAGAAATTGAAAGAATCCACCAATCTCCTCCTGAAAGAGATCCCCAAAAGAAAACTCCTGGGAATATTGTAGCCAAATTCCAGAGTTCCCAGGTCAAGGAGAAAATATTACAAGCAGCCAGAAAGAAACAATTCAATTATTGTGGAAACACAATCAAGATAACACAAGATTTAACTGCTTCTACATTAAGAGACCACAGGGCATGGAATATAATATTCTGGAGGGCAAAGGAGAGAGGATTACAACCAAGAATCACCTACCCAGCAAAATTGAGTATAATCCTGCAGGGGAAAAAATGGTCACTCAGTGAAATAGAGGACTTTCAAGCATTCTTGATGAAAAGACCAGAATTGAATAGAAAATTTGACTTTGCAATACAAGACTCAAGTGGAATGTGAAGAGGTAAATAGGAAAGAGAAAAATCATAAGAGACTTATTAAAGTTGAACTATTTACATTCCTGCATGGTAAGATGATATTTGTAACTCATGTGACCTTTGTCAGTATTAAGGTAGTTGGAGGGTAAAAAATTATATGTATGTATGTATAGATATAGATAGATAGATAGATAGATAGATAGATAGATAGATAGATAGATAGATAGATAGA